>NC_059476.1:2402500-2405000 GCF_018139145.2 Gymnogyps californianus | reverse complement strand
TTGTCATATTCTATGAACCAACATAATAAAACCTGCAAGCCTTACAAAGAGTCAGAAAAGTTCAGACATTAACCAAGTTAACATAAAAATTGCTAGAAAACACAGGAATAGTAATTTGGGGATCAGAAAGGAGGTAGAATTCATGTTATAAGTGCAAGTGATCTGGAAATAGATGTTTGTCTTGGACATTTCCAGGGAAGTGACATCATGCAGTATGTCTATTGGGATATTAGTTCTGCATTTTTCAGTCCAGATTCTGGCACTAAAGTTGGCAAAATTAGACCATTTTGTTAAACTGATCTTCTAGCCGCCCACCTCCGCCACACATTACAGCACACCTATGACATGACCCGAGAACAATGGGTGAAAAATGGGCTATAAAAACATGAATGGCCTGCTTCATATAAAGCAGATTTTATAGTGCAGGTGTGCCTTCATTTATCGATACTGTAAAGCAGTGAGATCATACTGGCAGTAAAACACAACATTTGTAAAACAACAACAAAAAAAATTTCTATTAATTAAAAATGTAATGGCACAGATAAAAACTCAACAGGGTGTTTTATAAATATATTTGATATTTTGTCATCAGATGCTTTACATCATCTCACACAGAATTCAGCCAGCTCTGAGAAGGATATCTGGAAAGGCAAAAAAAAAAAAAAAAAAAGGACTTAATTGAACTGTAAAACTATATACCACGTTTAGGAAAAACCAGGCATGTAAAAATATCTATTTAATAAGTGCCGTTTAAGTTGTTAAAGCTGGTGGTTTTTTTTTCCTTCACCCATTAGGATATGAATGGGAAAAATTATGAATAGGAAATCCTGCTGGAGTTTTTATTGCCTATTTCCTTTCGGGAAGATGGCATTGTTCCTCTTTTAAAAAAGGGAAGGGGCGTAAAATAAGCCTAGGCGTATGACAGACATCCTTCAAAGCTCAGATGGCAGAGGCACGTTGTTATGTATTTTTGTTACTTACAAGGCAAAGGCTGTTCTATTTTTAAGCAAGGCTGTGCTGCTGTGTACGTTTCACTTCCCTCGAAAGGGGTTTTGGCATAATGTTGTTTTGATTAAGGGAGATTTCTGTTCTATTCTATTTAGGTTCTTATATGTTTTTTTCAACACAATGCAGGGGGAGTCGGGTGTGAGGGATTTTTGGGTTTGGGGTTTTTTTTTGTTGTTGTTGCTGGGTTTTTCTTTTTTTTTTTTCCCCCCTGAGCTCACTCCAGGACCCAGAATAAAATTTTTCTACCCACATCAACAGCTCCAGAAATCCTTACCTGTGCGGCAGGGCTTTGCAAAACCCACCTGTCGAGCCGTACTTGAAGGAGGCTTTAGGGTCTTCCTTGTCTTGGTTTTTTGTTTGGGGTTTTTTTTTTTTTTGGAATGGGGGAAAAAACATTTAAAAATCTGACAAATTCCCTGGGCAAAGGTCTCACCCTCCAAACCCTCGATTGCCTTAATCACCCTGAGTTAAATAAGGCAGGCTGGCAGAGCCGGCACTGGGAGGTAAAGGACCTGCCTCATTTCACCCCACAGCAGTTTTGGCCGCGCAGAGGCAAGGGGAGGAGGCAGGGAGGCGAAGCGAAGTGGGATTTGGGGGCTTTTGCCCCGGAGCAGGCAGAGGTACCGAAGCACCCAAAAGGTGGGGGCACCCCCCCACCCGTGGCCGCAGCCCGGGGGCTCCTGCAGGCAGAGCCCCGCGCGGGACCCTCCGCTCGGGGGCTGCGCTTAGCCTCCTCCTTAACCTCCCCTTATCGCCTCCCCCTCCCCAACTGCCACGATTACAGCTTGTGTCATCATGTTCGGCACAGATGTTTCAGCAGCTGTACATGTTGAGCATGTTTTAAAAGATTTTTTTTTCCTTTTTTTTTTTTTTTTTTTCTCTTTTCTGACACATCCTAGTGCCCTGATAACAATTCCCGACCGCTGCCGTGGGACAGCACACTGGGGACCGCAGGGACCTCCACCGTGGACAAACCTTCCTACGCTCACCGGCTTTCCCTAAATTCACTGACTTTCCCTAGCCTTTTATTTTGCAGCGCCTGGGTGCTGGGTTTGGTTGGTTGCTCGCTCGGTGGCTGGGGCACCGAGTTATTTTTTATATATTCGCACTGCCATAGCACTTAAAGTCCTAGTGATGCCCCGGAGCGGTGCCACGGTGGCATCACTGGCATGGTGTGTGGTAGGCACGGCACCCCCTTGGGCAGGGGCCACTCGGCCAGCGAGCCTCCGCAGAGGTGTGGGGAGCAGTTTTGGGGGGCTTCTTCACACCAAGCCCCATACCTATTTCCCCGATGTAGCAACGTCATGGAGATACCTGGAATAAGGTCTCCAAACAACCTGCTGAAGTTGAGAAGCTGAACGTCCTGGTTGCTGTATTTTTACTTTCTTCAGAAGTTAGGTTGGCGACTGGAGTCTTAACCAAAAAAAAAAAAAAAAAAAAAAAAGAAATCCCATAAAGCCCACAAGATCTAGATGCGACCAAAATTTTGATA
>NC_059476.1:2282500-2397500 GCF_018139145.2 Gymnogyps californianus | reverse complement strand
ATACGGTGGGTCAAGTTAACATATGTACAGTGAAAAATGACTAATGACTTATCACACTGATGTTATTTTTGGACCTTCTTCCTCGTACACAACCTTTCCGAGACGAACAAGTAAAAGCAGTTTATGCCTCTACTGTCCCGGTTCCCCGTGAAGAAAGAGGAAAGTGAAACCATATGTTTAGCAAAGGGAGGAAGGCGAGCCAGAAACGCAACGCTGGAAAAAATATCAGCATGGGGCAACGCCATCCTGCAGCAGGCAGCCAAAGGGGATGAATGCCCAGCAATGTCCCCCCACCGCCAGACAGCCGAGGCAGCGGCATGCCTGGATGACAGATGCTGCCGAAGCCATCCCACCGGCTGCATTTAGTGCCCTCGGTGCCACTCGACGCTGAGATGGCTGCGGGGGGTACCAAAAAATGAGATTGGCAGGATGTGAAAGGAGTCAACTTTTTTGTTTAACGCCATCAATTTGTGATGGAGGAGACAGGTATTAGCTCGGGGACCGCCGCGGTCCCTGCTAGCCATTAGTTTCCTCGCAGCTGCACGGGGTTCGGGATTATGAATCTGCCAGGTCCGATCATCCATCAGCTCCGACCGGTCCCCGCGCCAGCTCCACCGCCTCGTCGACCGCCCCGTGCCCGACGGCTGGCGGGGAGCGCGGATGCGCTCCCCGCCAGCCGTCGGGCACGGGGCGGTCGACGAGGCGGAGCGGGGACCCCACAATGATGGGGAGCTTCCCTTTCTCCCAGCTGTCAAACAGGAAATCTTGAAAAGTTGACCGGAGAGTTATGGAATTACCTGTGGAAACATATTGCGGAGGGTCAAGCCGGAGGGTCGATTTGTCAGGCGGCGGTGTCAGGGTCCTCACATCCACAACTGTAATTTGTTTTCTTAACACTTTTGTGGGTTTTTTTTTTCCTTTTTCCAGGATATGTAGCTGCAGAGGCCTAAGCCTATAAATTTCCAACTTCACACATGTTCATTGTTTAGTTTCCTTTTTTTTTTTCTTTTTTTTTTTCCCTCCCCCCCCCCCCCCCCCACCCGCCCCGGGTCTGGTTTTATGCGTACAGTATTTTTTGCTAATGTGATAAACTTTGGGAACTCAGATACCGTTCATCACAGGCGGCAGTGTCAGAAAATTAGCAAACAGCAGCCTTTGTAAAAGCGTGATTTATCTGTCCTCCCGCCGTCCCGTCCTCGCCCCCCTCTCCCTCCACATCTACAGCAAAACAAGGTCGGTTGACAAAAGTCTGCTTTACGCAAGGATCTTATATTGCAGGTTTTATCAGTAACCTTAAGATGGAATTAAAATACTGCACAGCGCCTCGGATGGCAGAATTGTTTTAACCGCGTTGCCGTAATTAATCCAGAATAACACACAGAGCGACAAACCTGAACAGAACTAACAAGTAAATAAATTCTTCCGTGCAATAACGACGCAGCAACGCTAGCGTCAATCCCAGATGGACCAAATCCCGGGGTGAGTTCTGCGGTGTGCTGGTGCTGCTGCGGTGCTGGCCTCGCCACGTCACAGGCAGAGGGAGACGGAGGAGAGGATTGATGGAAACAGTCTCTGGGTTTGATTCATGTTAAATTTTATTTTTTTATTAGCGGATATGTCATTTTTTTGTTCTCAAATATGATCATCTGACTATTATGCGAAACATTAGGACAGCAATAACAGTTTTAGCTGAAAAAGGGGCCGAAGTCACCGAAGAATTTTGTAGAGTATCTTATTTAATTACAGATTTCATCCTGCAACAGAGAACTTTCATATAGAGCAAAGCCCTCTGTAGCACCTTCTTTCCCTAACGTCTATATATTCTCATTTTCAGCTCTCGCCTTCTATTTCTGAGCACTAATGCCCATTAATATCCAGAAAGTGTCAGTTGTATCCAAAGTTTCAGTCTATTAAATCAATGAAAAATATACTGGATTTAATATGTTTGGCTTAGGAAATTTGTTTTGTCTGCTGCAGCCTACTGCAGCTTGCTCTGAGCTTACCTCTGTTTGAATTAGAGGGTGCCGGCTCATGTGCAGCTCAGACATTGGCCCATAAGACCGTGAAGCGTAGCTGATTTTTGGAGAAACTACTAAGTAGTTTCTATAGTGATAATGATGTACTATGCGCACCTATTGGGAATATATAAAATTAGAGAGAATTTCTGTTTGCTTTGGTCCTCTTTCTAGAATAATTACAGTAACTGCCATTCATTCCCATTCTGTTACCCTGATTATTCTAGAATAACCTGGTTATTAAGGTTTAGTCGTGTTTAAGAACATACTGCAAAGTGACAACTTGTCATGTTGGTATTATCAATACTTTAAAATTTCCATATTAGTGACCCAATTTTCTCAAGATTCCTGAGTGTTTAATTTGGTGGGGAGGAGGAGGGAGGGAAGTAAATGATGCCTCTTGCTTTTCTCTATTCAAAGTAACCTTAATTTTCTCTTCCTGAATAGAAAGCTTTCCCTTAGCAACTAAAAAAAGAGTCAAAACAATTACGTCTCACAACCCTAAACACATTCTCAGGTTGGAAATCCTTCTGCTTCCATCAGATACGGTGGGTAACACTTTTAAGATTTCCCCCTGCCAGTGGCAGAAGTGCCATTGCTAAATTCAGGGAATTATGGAAACAAGAAGTGCTGAGTGGCCGACTCCAAACTCCTTTCCCAGAATAGCACTTTGCAGCCTTAAAAAGCCACCATGTTTAATGGAACATATTTCCTTAAATAGCACCTTCCCTCTGAGGCAAGATATCCTCCACAGGGCAGGTGTACAATAGTAGGTATTTTCACTGTTATTTAAAATTTCCTTTGCTATAAGAGATTTCTCCTCTGAAAGGACTGAAGTTTAACCAAATGAAGCACAGAAAAAGCTCCGCGCTGGTGAAGGTGCATATAAAGCTGTCCAGAAGCACACTTAGCTGACGTACTGACAGATTGTGCAATTTTGCTGTGGTAATTACTCAATGGTTCAGCAAATAGTAACTAAATACTTTGGAAATCAAAATGTCTAATTGCAGAAGCACATATGGTATATCCCCATCCATTCCACAGAAGGTAATGTAACAAGCACACCCAAACCTTCCCTTAATTCCCCCAGCTCGGAAGCCACCAGTGACACAAAACAGTTGTAATTTGGAAGAGTATTTGGGGAAACAAGATATAAATAAGAGAGCCTTTGGAAGGCGTGGCATGCTGCATGCAAAGCTGGGTTACAAAAGCACGATTAAGCTAATTTTGTCAATAAGGAGAAAAATGTTAATGCTGCAGCGTTGCTACTCTAGTGTTTATACAGAAACCTCTTTACTGCCATAGATGGGCCAAAATTATAAAGATGGGTTCAATAGTTGGTCTTTACAGGCGGTGCAGACACGTAGATGCAGACACGCAAGGCTCCTAACACAGATAATGTCTGTGCTACACCATGCCAGGGGAGCACGGAGGAGCACGGCGCGGCAGCTCGCCCATGCCGGATCAGCCAGGGCCCATGACCCTGGGGGGACACGTTCCCCAAGCCCCCCGGTGAGTACCAAATCCCGGTGGCTGAGCAAGAGAGCAGGGAAAGGGCCTGGCCCACCTTCCCCCCACCCCAGCCCAACCCACCTCCCACCACCCCGCACACTGAAGGAGGACCCAGGCAAGGAAAGGAGGCGGCAGGACTTTGTCCGAGAGCATTGCCCAGGGCAAACAACGGCAGCAGATGATGCTGTGGGGTAGAGGAGAGCAAATCAGGCCCTTGCATCCCCTTCAAGCCAGAAATGTGGGACACTGTGCTTAAATCGGGATTTAAGATGAAGTCCTTGGTTCCTTTTTGCCCCTGATGAGGAGTTCAAAGTCAGGCAACCCAAAAAAACCCCAAAAAGGCAACACCCCTTGTGGGGACTAAATGAACATTTTCCAACGTTTCTTTTAGAAGTACTTAATCTGAGGAATTGCTAAAATCCGACCTGTGTATACATCTGTCCGTCCAACCATTCCTATTGTTCCTCCACCAAGTTTTAAGGTCTTAAGCCTTCCACAGCTTAAGAGAAAATTTGTCCCCCTCCATACCTACCGTTGTGCTACTCCGCATCATGCAGCTTCCACATCTCCTTTAATTTCCAAAGAGAGGAGCTGTTATCCCAGTGCATCAGAGCAGCTCAGCCACGCACATGCACCGCACATCAGCCATTTGGGTTAACTGCTTTGGGCCGGCCCTTTATAAAGTCAGAAGCAAGCCAACCCCTGCTTCTTATTTCAAGTAACACCTTAATTTACAAATGTTCAGATAGCTTTAATGCAGGAGGACTAAATGGAATCAATTATTAATTAGGGTTCCTGAACTGGCTTCAGCCCCTTTTTCTAGAAAAGATAGTCATATGTTCTACATTTTGTAATAACTAGGCTGAAAACCTGCATTACTTGCCTCTCTTCTTCTCAGAAGAAACCCAACCCCCCCCGTTATTGTGACTCTCCTCGGGATTAGGAGTTCTTCTTTTTATTTCTTGCTATTAATGTTTAGAAACTATGAGGATGTATGATTAATGCAGGTAGTGTGACTTTGATATAGGACAAAGTAGCATTAATTGTATGATATACATTATTTTTAAAACAACTACATTGTCTTCATCTTGCATAATTATCTCTTTGTTGCTGTTAATCAGGATTTCCCAAAGTGGCACACAATAAAAAGCATTAAGGTTTATGTCAGCAGATCCAAATCTGGAATCAAATCTATCTGTACCATCAGGTGCCCATTAGGCCAGTGGGATTGCACATTAAAGACACTCAGACAATACAGACAGTTTTCTCTTGCAGTAACAGGGAGAAAGGAGAAATTGGAGCTCTTGGGCACTGAAAACATACGTAGGAAAAGACAGTTCCTGCCCGATCCATTACAGACAAGTGAACAGAGGGAAAAGGAGGTGAAATATTCACCCACTGATGTTTCTGACCAGTGCCCTAGCAAATTTTCAGAATATCCTGCCAGCATGAAAATATCCTCAAGATTTTTCTCACTCAGATTTTAGCCACAACATTGTTCTCTGTGAAATTTTAAAATAAAGAAGTCGGGCACGGCTGCACAGAAGGGGCGTCCAGGGGGGCAGCTGCTGCTGGCTCCTGGCAGGGCTGAGCGGTACTCGCCCGATGTGCCTCATGCCAGCGTGGGGACAGGAGCGGCCACTACCCCACTTCCACGTGTGAGAGATGGGATGAGTATGGAGCAGAGAGGTCCCAGACAGGGGCAGAGCCAAGGCCAAGGGATGCAGAAAACCACCAAATCGTTGGGGCAGCCTGAGGAACTGCTGCTCTGGTGTCACCGAGCAGGGCTCAGCCGTTGCTCTGCGGGCAAGACCCATTTCCTAGAGGAAGAATGAACAACTGGACGCAGACGTCCATGTGGACACACCCGGGGTTGGTGTGCAGGGCATGAATATAAAGCTCACCAGCTATAAAAGTTTAAATGGCGTTATGGCAAAGTGTTTTCTGTGTATGCTACCAGCCCCACTGACCATCTTCGTGATGGAGCAGGTGGGAATTTTTTCTAAGAAGCATATTTCAAGGCGGCAGAAGCACAGAGGCTTTGGGCTTTCCTTTCTCTTCTGTTGCCCCCCCCCCACCTTTTCCTTCTTTCTTCCTTTCTTTCTCTTTGTTTCTTTTTAAAAGATAAAAAGAATGACAAGGGACCATGCGATCTGCACACCATGCCAACTGCCTCTCCAATGCCCGCCTGGCCTGCCTGTTGCTTTTGTGGGAAACACTGTTGACGGAGTGGACGGAGAATCGGAGTGACCATTTCCATAGCTTCAGCCACACAAGCCCCCTGCAAATGCTGGGCTGCGTTTCTCTTAGAGTAAACGGGAGGAGGAAGGGAGCAAGCGCTGGCCCTTGTCCTTCTGCAGATGTTCTGCGGACCCAAAGGCCGCGCAAGGAGCGTGCAAAGCATGCAGTGAGGCAGGGCAAGGGCATGACACAGCAGGGCTAAGACAAGACGAAGAGCTTTTAAAAAAGCAAGAAGACACATCAGGCCAAAGGAGAAAATGAGCCTGGAGCAGTGAAGTAAGAATGATAATACCAAGCACTTATGTTCAAAGCACTGTACAAATATTAACTAATTAATCCTCAAAGCCCGCTCTGGAGTAGATAAGCAAGTGTTATTATTCCCTTCTTGACGGGGAATCTGAGGCAGCAAGGTTAAGTGTCACGTCCAAGGCTACAGAGAAAGGCTTCAGAAGATGTTTTCAAGGGCGTAAACACTCCAAACCCAGTCCTGTGCTTACTCCAGGAGTTGAAGCCGTGCTGGCAGCCAGTTAACAGCAGGCAGCAAAGAGAAAGGGTCTGAAGAGGAGCCACCATCTTGGAGAAAGCCTAAACGCTTCTACAATCGCCTTATGACACAATTTTCACTCTTAGCGCTCACAGTCTGGAGCAGCCTTTTAACTTGGCCAAAGATGATCCGGTAAAAGACCAGGAGGAAAAGAGTCAGATGTTGCCTGGGGTCACACCTGACGGCTCCCATCCGTCCTCCACCTCTCCTTGCTGTCACCTTGAGCTTGCTCAGTTCCTCCTGCAATACTGTGAAAGTAATGGTCGTGGTTAGCTTAAAGATAAACGGGGAAGGAAAATGAATAAATAAATAAAGTTGAGTTGATAACAAACCAAGAAAGAGGCTAACTCTGACTCACCCATGATGCTTTCGGAGGCTGTGGCCCCAAAAGAGGGAGCTCCACCATCTAGGGAAGCATAAGAGTTGTGTTTCTCATGAAATTCCAACCATCTTGTGCAGGTTTCCCAGCAGAAAATCAATTCTTGAGTGTTTTCCATCCGAAGCAAAAGAGGAAGAAGGGGTCTTTCTGGAACCTGACCCAGAAATTAAGTAACAATGGATCAAGGAACTCCAGTTTGACCCACTCCCCCTGAAACAGGCTGAAGCTGGAAATGTTTCAGGTTTTGGCCAATCTCTCAAAAGTAATGAAGATTCAGAAAAAGTATATATAAAAAGGAGATTAGGACTATGCAGCCAGGAAAACACTTCTCTTACAAAAAAGAGTTTATAGGTCAAAAGTGTTTACTGTTCACAATATGGATTAGAGTGGGATTCCAGTGTACTCTGGAGGGAGCTGGGGGGAGGGAGCAAGAAAAGGAATTGTCTATGGTCTGTATTTGTTTCTCCAGTTCCTGTACTGACAGCAAAGGACCTTTGATTGTAAGATGAATTGTGGAGCAGGAGTTGCAGCTCTGTTTTTGGACATCAGTATTTTCACTAGCGCTTTTGACTTCAGGGAGCCCTTTCAGAGACGAGAATAGTGAGGTGGATGTAGAGCTCCCAGAAACAATAACAGGAACATTTGCCAATTAATCTATCACACGCTGTAGCACAATTTACCTTTTACCCTTCCAATTCTGAAGAGTTACTATACAATTCAAATATCAAATTGTTACTGGATACAGCAAAAATGAGAGGATGCGGGGGTAAAAAAGGGACACATCAATAACAGGACAATGCTTCTAATTTCCTGTACAGCTTGTTATACGTGACCTCGTCGGTAAATCTGGTCGCTATTTTCCCAATACCCATTTGCATAACCCTTTCTCAGACAGTCTCCCCCACACTCATTGGGGTGCCCTGGGAAGCAGCACAAGCATTGGGAAGGGACGTGCCCCGTGCCCCCCCGACCCCCTCGCTCCCCCGGGCTCTGGCTCCCCCATGACACGTGCCCAGGCCAGGTACCACGTGCCTTTTCCCTGTGCCCACCTTCCAACAGCACCAAAAACCTTTTTGGTAGAAGCCTTGGGATGGAAAGTCTTCTAAGTTATTATTCAACCCTATCCTTCATTTTCCTTAGCATTCATAAACATGGGCAAAAAAGATATGTGTTTCCAGGTTTAACAAGCCATTTATAACTAATTACTGAAGCTTATTAAGTACAGCTTTGGCTTAGGCATTTTATCCCTACCTTTTCTCTACAGTATTCACCAAAATTTGGCTCTCTAAGAGGAACTAATTGAATTTCATGGTTTACACATTACTTGCACACTCTTTTTAATCCCCAGCTCTAGTTTTTCTTTTACAGATTGTGCCGGAAGAAAGCCAAAACATTAACTTTGTATTCATTGTATAAATAAGGGTATTTTTAAAAATTCTATCTACAGGCACACATGCACACTGGGTTGGAGCCTCTTCTAATTCTTCAGTGTGCTGGTGCAACTCCATTAAATCAGCATCCACACGCCAGTATGGAAACTAATGTAAGATCTTCTATGGGTGATTATGGACAAAGAGAATCAGATCAGCCAGATATTTGCAAGCTTTCAGGAAAATTGGCTTCCACCTGAAGGTTCAGCTTGTTCTTTTTTCTAGCAAATTTTGCGTGAGTTAACTGTTCAATGCACTTTGGAAAGCTTTCCTCCTCCAACTCCTTCTCGGCGATCTCCTCGAAGAAGTTGACAGGTCCAACCAATGTCTCTGTAGCTGGAGACAGCATCTCCTCCCAAATGCTGGAGGGAGTCCTGGGCCCAGTGATGTCAAAGGGAGTTTGTCTTTAACATCAGCAGAATGAATATCTTACCTTAAACTTGTGCCCCTGTCAGCACTTTCTTAACATCTGGTTTAGCACCTTGTATTGTCCAGGCAAAACCCCACCCAGGCAGGGGGACCAAGAAGTGGTATAATATAACAGCTATCTACATTAAACGTGAATATTTATGTATCGTGAAGCTCGCAGCTTGTGGTTGCAAGTGTATTTTTAAGGCATGGTGAGGGAAGGCACAAGCTGCAGTCCAGCTATTTGAAGGAGAAGCAGCACAAGAAGGAATATTCCAGGCAAATTTTTAGTAAATGTGTGCGCAATGAAATGGTTCCAGCCCAAGGCATTCTTAGCAAGTCACAGCAGCGTGCTGCTTGATCTTTACCACAATGTTTCCTACAGAAACAGTGTGAGGAAGCTTGCCCGGACTTTCCAGAGGGGCTGGGGTATGGAGATGACCTACTGAAAAGTTCAAGTAACAATTTCCAACACAACTGGAAACTTTTCCAGTGATCTTCCTCTCTTCTGTTAACCACATCTTAAAGACTCGAAAAGGGGTCTCCAAATGTCATTAAAGATATTAAAAAGCCATCTAGAGTTCACATTATTCGAAGTCTTAAGAAGAAAAATGTTAAAAGAAACAACCCTCTCTTCAGTGATAACACAGCTCACTGTGACTCAAACTGCAAAATCATAACATAGAAGTAAATTCTACTAACAACAATATATTTGGGTTCTTTTTTCGCAAGGACAGCCTGTGGGCTGGTGTTGTGCAAATCAGCTTTCCCAGTGCAGATGAAAGCCAATCGCCACAGCCACTATTGGTAGAAAAAAAAAAAATAGCCTCTGAAATCTTTTAACAAGTGCAAAATAAGATTTTTTTCTATCCAGCCCTGTCTGAATAGCTGAGATGCACCACAACTCAAAAATAAATTTCAAAGCAAACAAACAAAGCTGAAGCAGCTACTCAGGCCTGGGAAAAATCAGCACTTTCAGTTAGATCTTGGCAAACGTGGAAGCAACAGAAGCTGAAGTCTCGAAGGAGGGAGTCTCAGGTTACCGCAGAGCTGGGGCGCTACTACCAATCCCACCTCTAGTAAAAGACTTACATGGGATTTAAGCGCGTGGGGCTTGTATTTGCCATCTGCACATGGGTGAATTGCATCCAAAGTGGTTGCCAAAACAAATAAATGGGGAAAAAAGAGAAAAAAATATTCCACTGCTTTCAGTTCTATGACTACGATGACATTTCTAAGGATAGGAGGCACCATATTTCCTGGGGAAATAAAGTTTTCAAGCGCATGGTGTCTTGGTGTCTCCTTTGTGGACAGAACTCGCTATCTTTGATAATCCTGCTCCTGATTATGTTGTTTTAATCTGACTGTCATTTTACACCCTGCTGGGCAGGGAAAGAGAGAAAAGCTGGAGAGTAAAAACTGATCAACTTTAAGTTTGCTTTCCATGTATGTGTTATAATAAACAATAACGTATGCAGAGAATGCACTGCTAGAACTGGGTCCTCTGTTACAAATTCAATTCTCCAAGAATTGTTCTAAGGTTAGTTTAAATAATATGCTTGAAAAACACATAATCCAACACATTTTATTTTTAATACTATGTTATAAATATACTCTGATACATTATGAAAGTTGCAAATAAAATATGCTTTCGTTTGCACTTACAGTCCTAAGCTAAATTAAAGCATCAGCTTTAATTAATTAAAAACCAACTCATTGCTCTCACTGCCTGATCTGTTTGGGGCAGGCAACAATGATTTTGCCTAATCTTCTCACTCAATATCAATTCCACCTCTGGAGAAAAAACAAGGTGTGTGCGAGCTAAAAAGTGTTGCAGAGAAGCAGAAAGAAATGTTCCTTGAAATACTTCAAGTGTTCTCTAGAGCTAAGAAGATTTGAGATGCAGCAAAGGGAACAGTTTAGCCAAAACCCTGCCTTCCCCATAGATAATTCACCCCAAAAGTGTGTAGCAAGAAAATATGGTTGTAATTAATGGGGTTTGTGAATGGGATTTGGTGGGGAGGGCAGCAGCATGTGTGATGTTGAGCTATACATTTTTACATACTCTACAGATCCGCATCTCCAAGTATGAAAAGTGCATAACGGAAGAATAAAACTTTATTAAACATGGCCTTAGGTAGTAGTGCAAGGTTGACTGAGTGGCTTGATCATGCTTATTCTGAAGAGCAGCTGAGTTGGAGAGGAGAGGTCAACATCAGAGAGCCCGAGCAGTGCGTGGTCCTGCCCCTTCACGACAGGGTTTGTGTTCACCACACGCCTGTCTGTACTGATTGCTCTGCAAGAAAATGATGCACGAAAGTATTGCAGTGACGCTCAGCCATGCCAGCACTGTTGTTGCTGTCCAGGTTTCAGAAGCAGACACGTGGGCATGGGTGCTCCAAGGCTTGCTTGGAGATCCTTTGCTGAAGGAGGGCAACCACCCACCCTAGGTCACCCAGGAGTATTTAAAAAATTAATGCTTATTACAATTTTCCCCCGTGGCTCTTGAGAGCATTAAAAGTCCCACCAGTGACCACACTATTGAAACACTGACCGAGAGCCAGCCCCAGTGACCACCAGCAACCTGAATCCTTCCCTTCATGCTGCATGGTCAGGCATAGAGCAGAGATGCTGCAAGAGGATTTCTATTTTGCCACAGGCGAGATGTATTTAAACTATACTCATAGTTTTCCCCGCTTGCCAAAAATCAGCAACAAACACAGTTTTTCCTGTTTCACACAGGGTCATTTAGAGGCCGTTTCAATGGTCCCATTAAGGACCGTCCATATGTTCAACAGTCTCCCAGTGCTGGAGACTCACAAGGGGAGGTACTGTACCTGGCCTTACCTGGCTACAACTCTAGCTGAGAGAAGTACGAACTTGATAGTCAGGAACAACACCAAAGCCAATAATTCTTGATAAAAGACAGATTTTATGAATTCAAATGCCATAACAAACTAATGTAACGACACCCTGCCAGGTGCTGGTGAACGTCCCCTTGCAAGGCTTCGTTGCTTACCACACGCTCGGCAGCCAAGGGATGGGGCTCCGCTTGTCCAAGACACGGACAGTTCACTTGATCCCAGAGGGTGTAGGACTAGAAAACATCTCTACTCTGTTTTCTTCTTTTTCAACTCCCATCTTTGGTATAGTTACAGAACCAAAATGAAATAAAATGGTAAAAGAAGCAGATAAAAAGGCAACTTTGCTCCCTGATGACAAAAGGCCAGAGAGCGCTGCCCATTCAGACCTCTCTTGTCTGCTCCTGTAGGACAAGACAGCCTTAATCATTGCCTTAGAAAGAATAAAATGGTCACCAAACCTCTTCCTAGAGGTGGGAAGCACAGTAGAAGCCATGGAAAAGCATTGTTTTTACCATTTTAAACTCACTATATTTAAAAGATATTTTTTAAAAAAGCAACAAAATATTCTGATGTGATTTCTTCTACCCCTAAGAATAAGCAACGAAATAAAAAACCAAACCCCAAACCAAACCAAACAAAAAACCCCCAAATCAAGCTGAGCTTAATTGCTGCTTTGTATCCAAGTTGTAATGAAGCACAGAGAAGGGCATTAGGAAGGGGAGATCCAGTGCAGGAACAGCGTGGGGCCGCAGCCCTCTTCCCCCTTCCTTCCCCCCACCCTCCCCTGTACCAAGGTGTAAGACGTGATCTCAATTTTGTAGTAATGAAAGAGGAAAGGCTTTTTTTAAATAGCTTTGTAGCACTTAGGGATTGCTGATACCAATATCCTACTATAAACCTCTGCTGCGTCCCCCCCTTCACTGAGGCAACCTTTCATTAATTTAGAAAGTATGAGCTCATTAAGCAATTCTGTTCCAAAGTTTCTGTAGTTGAAAAGGCAGTGAATTTCCCCAGGTTCTCAAAACCTTTTTCAAAAAAAGCCAAGTTACTCTATATTCCTCTTTAAACAAATAAGGTTAGCTAGCCTTTTGCCATTCACAATTCAACATTCACACTAAATTAATTTTTCCAAAAGTAATTCAAATAAAAGCTTTGCTGCTGCTACCCTTTTCAGAGCTACAAGATTGAATAAGGCATCTGAATAAAATTGTGTATTACAGCCTTCTTTAATATTTAAGCATGACATTCATTGATTTGTTTCTTGTTTTCTGCAAACCTTGACAACATGATAAAATAAATCATAAGAAGAAAATATAGTGGTAACATCTTTTATGGACTTCACATAGTCATCAATCTCAAGCTGTGAGTGAATTATCAGTGCAGCAAAAAGATCTATGTTTTAAGAGCTCCAATAGCATACTAGCTAGAGGTTTTTCACAAGCAAACTCAAGGCGAGTGACTGATAAGCATCATTATTGTTTTCTGAGAGTCTAGTTTATAGTGTGTTGTGGAGGTGTTGGCATATATGTTTCAGAAGGAAAGGTTTGATCAATTCTAAGTAGACATCTACTAACATATAAAAAATATAACAAGGGTTCCTGCTGAGCAGTATTAAAGTACCTATTGCACCATGTCAGCATGACAGGCCCCATGTTGTGTTTTTGATTATATTTAATATAGAATTAACCTTTCTTAATGCAACATATTGTGCATGCAATGCGATCGAAAAATATTTATTTTGACCAAAACAAATATCATCCTTATTTAGGTTTTAAGAAATACTTCTTTATTTTCAATTTATAAAACTTCCCAGCAGAAAATCATCGGAGCCCCAAACTGACAAGAAGGAATAAAAGCTTTTTTCCCTGCAGCTTGTGAGCCATAGAGAGAGGAAGCCATTCGGGGCATCGGGAGCAGCCTGGAACAACAACCGTGGGGCAGCGAACGGGGAAGGGAGGACTGCGGGTAACACCGCTTTATAAACCGGTAATTCGGCAAAACGCAAGGAGAGATCCCATCGGCGATACCAGAAACACGCAAACCCCTGCGCCGTCACGCAGTGCTGGCAGTTTCGGAGGTCAGCGCGGCAATGGGGATGTGCGTATCCGGAAAGTGGGATCCTTCTGCGTGTAAAATAATAGGACTGAGGGGACAGTCTGGAATAATCAGAGGCTGTGAAGAGAAATGTGGAAATAGTGAATTAATTCAATGGGATAAGCCAGCTCACTTGCAGGAGCTGACACTGCTGCATAATGAGGTTATGTAAAGGTATCATCGTTTTGCTGTGAAAAATGCCACTCCTGAAAGTAACTCTTTCAACAGACTTACAAATGTTTTATATCTGGTAAATGGGCTAATGAAAGCTTTAGGTTTAGAAAGCAGTAGCCTAGGGATTGTAAGAGTAAATATTAAGATGTTTTCTGACAAGCTGAATATATGTGGTTTCCCACAAAATCCCACAGTGCTTTGCACTCCATAAATATCACTCCTCTTCCCTCACAACTTTTACTATATGAAATATGATGCCGCGGTCCACTAAAACATAGCTGTACTTTCATTGGGCTTGAATCTCCGGCACACGTTTATTTACATAGGTTGAACACTATTCATCACCCTCGTAATTAATGCAGTCAGTCGTGAGGGTGTGAAGTATTTCCTTTGCCATCCCGTGGTGAAGCAGGACACTGTACTTTTCACAGAAACGATCACTGCAGTCTCCTCAATTAAAAAAAAATAGCTTTTAGGGGCCTTTGTACTTTTGTGTTCATCAAAGCTAGCCAAATTCATTGGGTCAAATCTTCGAACAAATTTACAGGGCAATATAAGAGATAATTGGTGGCCAGTGGCCTGCCAGATTTGGTCAGGCAGGGATGCTCTGAACTATTTATATGCCAGGGTGAAATTACTGTCACTTTAGGGCTCAGCCCTGCGGGCTCTAGCTGGGCAATGCTACGGACTGGAAGAGGAGACATGTTGACTTTCTGGATGCGATTAGAGACTGGAGAAGAACCGTAAAAAAGGTAAGTATTACTTACATCCATTTTCTTCTTTTATTAAAGAAGCTGCCTAAAAGTTAAGCTTGAAGCAGTGCTCTGGCTCGGTGTCCTAAGGTTATCAGAGCAAGGCCTGCTCAGTAACAAAATTCAGAATCTCAAATGATGTCCAAGCTCTGCAAAATGCTTAACTTGGTAAGTGGGAAGATTTTCTTGTAAATTCAATTTTTCTTGTAATTCAATACTGCACCAGAGTTCTCACTTGATGGAAAAGAACCTCTGTGCTCCTGGAGTGTTTTACAAATATGTAAATATTATACCTAAGCTACCCCTGTTAATTAAATATGGCACTTTACACAAGCATATTGTTTCCAGTCTCAATGTTCTGGCTTAAATCCATCATCAGTAATTACGTTCTGTCCTTTTAAATTCTGTGCTGGTTTAACTAGCTAAATTATTCTACTTCACTTCCTGTCCCAAACTTCCACGCGGTGCTGGTGACCCGTCTCTGTTTTGCCCACTCGTAGCAGTAGCGGCATCATCATTCATCCATGGGGTGATGGCAACTCCACCAGTGATGTCATGGCTCCCGAGTCCTGTTGCTGGGTTATCACAATTTACTGAACAAGGAATAAGAGCATATGTTTACCTATGTTTTACGTATGTTTTTCAAAGCAATTTTATATCATCTGTGTTTTCCTCAAATGTCTATAATTCATAATGAAGGTAATTCATAGTGTTAAACCTGGAAAATATTCTGTTCCCAACTCCCATCATACCTCCTTTAGATGAAGGAACTAATGACCTTACAGAAGTAAGCAAAAAGATCATGGAAACCATCAGACTATGCAAAAGAAACATAAGAAATTAATACCTAAATCCAAAAATGTTTAACCAAAAGAGCACGCTCCAGGCACTGGACAGTTCAGAAGATCGAGATCTGCTAACCTAAGAGCTCAAAATGATTAACTTCCAGTTATTTGGAAATTCAATTAAAATGGGTCAACCGGCTCCGTCCAGGTCTTAGGAACACGTAACAGCACCACAGACCAGAGAAATTCTGTTCAACTCCAAGAGCGGTCCTACTATTAATGAAGATAAAGTAGGGACAAGGTAGGAAGGGAGTGCGCTGCAGTTTAATATACTTATCCTATGAATATTTCTATAAAATCTGTTCAAGATTTTTAGTAAAACATAGTATTGAATAGAAATGGAATATTTATTTTCAATACCAGCTTTTAGCTACCAAGATTCTATTAAAATTATACCGGAGAAAAAAATTAAAGATATGTATCTTGCTAATAAAAATGCACTTTTGTGATAGATGTTGTGGAAGCAGAACCTCCTGTAAATTAGGTCACTTCTACAGTAAACCATCTTCTGAACTCCTTTGTGAGAATTATGTAGGAAACAGGTTTTCTTTTCAAATCTTAATATAAAACTTGGAAAAAGAACAAGTATTCTACCTTATTCACATTCATAAAAAAATCATAATGTAGCATCAATATTCACTTAATAAAGAGACCATTTACACTGCTGGTCTACTGTTCTTTTGTTTGCCAGGGTTGATTTTTTTTTTTTTTAATCATATGGAAGAGTCGGTGCAGCAACATCTGTGACTTGTCAGTCATTTAATTAACCAAAGAAAAGCTAGCTATTCATTTTATTTCTGTATATGTTAATGCTAAAAACTAATAGAAAACAGCTAGTAAATTGTCCTCTGCATATATTGGACACAGCAACAATTACTCTGGCAGAGAAGATATAATAAAAGAGGAAATTTTAATAGTATTCTTATTCTATTTATTCTCAGGGGCTTCTGTTTCAAGGTACTGTAGAAATTAACAATTATTTCTTTTCATTGTTTTTGATGATCTTTTTCTATTATGGCCCTATCCAACTTAAAATAAAATATAATTTGAACTTTCGTTTTTGTATTAAATTCTATGGCATCTTGAGATTTACTTTCTGGTTGGTTACAGGGAGGTCCTGAGAAGGTTCAGAAAAATAAGCAGAAGCCGTTTCTTTCTGCCGTTCAGACAGCTGGTTAAGGCATGTCAGTTATTAGTACAATCAAGATAACTCGGCTTAAACCGAGAACTTTCACATAATAAAATAATTTGCTTTTCCGGCGTTCGTTTTATTGACAAATATGTCTTTCCCATATTTTCTGAATGTCTGTCATATGATATGTCTAAATACTTGCTATTGCTCTGCTATATAAAGCAATTAACTGACTTTATACAGCAAATTGTCAAAGGATTTCCCCAGAAAGCTTGGGGAAATCTAACATACGGAACTATTCTCCAATTTATTGACATGCTACGATGGTGAAAAAAGTAGGACATCAATAAACAGCTTTAGCTGGAAAACTGGAATCTGATTATAAGTATTGGGAGCTGGAGACCAGAGTCTCAATTAAAATACATGGCATAGCTTTATTTTAAAATAGGTAGGTGCTATATTTTAACGGGGAAAACGCAAGGCTTAGTGAAGTGTAGGCATGCAGCGATGTGGAGTTTCACATCCCAAGTTTCCCACGGGTCTATTTGAACTGGATCCAGGTTCAGATCCTCATCCCAGACCATTCCTCTGGCTCTGGGAATCTTCAACACAGCACAGGGAAAGTATTTTTAGGCTTTTGTGTAGGTAGTGATCTCGCCTCTCTTTCAAGGGCACGTCAATGAGAGTGATGGTGTGAGAGGAAAGCTGGAGCACAGGTTGAAGTAAAACAGCTCAGGACTGGCCCTGGATGGGCTCCTCACCCATAAGGAAAGACCTTCTACTTACTGCAGAGTCCAAATTCCCTAAAACAGCAGGTTTTGAAATTTTGGTCTAAGAAAAGCAATCGAAGCCTAACCATCTAGGTTTTACACAGTAAGTATTGATTAGGATTGAAATAACCTGCATAAGAAAGTTGATTAAATATTTCAGTAAGTTGTGGATCACTCAAAGGATTCTACAAAAGTAGCTTGAAATCCCCATAATACACGAATAGCATATCAGAATCCTAAAAAAACCACAGTAACAGACTAAAAATAAAGCAAATCAGAGATTCTACAGGATCAACCAGAAAAAAGGAAAAATTCCAGAAAAATGAAAGAGATATGAGATGTTTCAAGAAGGTCATTTTTATAAAGTGAAGGAAAATTTCCTTCCTGGGTCTTAGCTTCACTATTCTTTACAAAAATGTTTGTGCTGTGGCACCAGTGCTACCTCACCTACAGTGCTGAGAGGACAAGGAAGGACTGCTGAGCCTTGCTGGTTATAACTGGTTTATTAACAAATTGCCTACCTACACACAGTTCTTACACCCGTTTAACTTGACTTTTTCAACACCTTTTGCTTATCTTTCCTTTCTTGTCACCACTGATCTTTACACTCATTTGTACCTTATTTTTGTCTATATGCTCTTTTGTTGAGTTTTCTGCGTGGTTTTACATCCCGTCTGCATGAAAGGAGCAGTAGGGGCTTGATCTTGGTATAATACACATGGCAACAAATTAAGAGGGAAAAAGAGGAGGAAGAAATACCGAAATGATCTGCAGATCTTCCTTTGCAAGTATACCTCTTTGGTGAAATGCATTTGTACGTGTCAGAAGCCTGGTGCCACCTTCAATGCATTGTTAATATTCTGGTTATCATGCAAGAAGTCATTGATGAACAAGTTTAAGCAGTGTGCAAACAACGTTACCTGCTGAGAAGTGTTAAGGTACCTATCATACCATGTCAACTTGACAGGCCTCATGTTGTGTTTCTGATTATATTTAGTCATATAAAATTAACTTTTCCTAATGTAACGTGTTGGGTATGCAACGTGGACAAAACAATATTTATTTAGGCTAAAACCTATTTGTATTCAGATTTACTAATGAGAATCACAATATGATCAAAATCCCCAACTCATTTAACGCATTTATGGAGTGACAGGACTGGAGTGCCTCAAGCCTTAATCCATGTAATAGGTGATAAAGCAGGAGGGTTTTGCTGATATTCGCGTTGTCCAGCAGTGCCGGCTCTGGGCTCCGCACAGCTCCTGCCTGTCCGTGGCAAGACTGAAGCTGTTTCCGACTTGCTTGGTGCTGTGCTCACTTCCATGTCGTTTTTTTAGAACTATTTAGAGCATTTTTTAGGAAATAACAAAGGCTGCTGTGTCCCTGTCCTTTCTTCTTTTTTTTTTTTTTTTAATATTTTCATTTTTTTCAGGTCAGCAATAACATTCATATGCTCCTTAGGGTGTGTTACTGTCAGAGATAATATCCCAGTGACACAGGTCAAAGCAAAAACCATAGCAGTGGAGTTGGTAATACACTCCCTTTGCCTGAACGTAGTGGCTAAACCAGTCTGATAGCCATCAAAACAGCTTCAATTAAGTTAAAAGCAAAAAAATGTAAAATGTCTAAACCAACCAGCAAAAGATATCAGCAGTCGCAGGTGGAAGCTTTCGTTTCCTTTGGTTCTTTGCCATTGCAAATTCAAGGTTCAGTGACCCGTTCCTACCCCACTGGCTGTTGGGCAAAGGATCAGAATTTATTAATTGTTATAAAAGCCGGGGAGCGGGCCTTCATAATTAAAATCTCAGAATATAACTCCTCATTTTCAACTGGTTTCAAGCTTGCTGTACCTGTCTCTGCTCAGATGAAGCTCAACCCTTAGCTTGAAACTGAATTCTTAGAATAATTTAAGGGGGAAAATATGCAAAAAAAAAGCTTCAGCTGTTTGACTGTGCAGAAAATGGGAAGGTAAAAAGGACTGCAATTATCCAATTCAATAAAAGGGGGGTGACACAAAAATGCCTTTTTTATTAATGCTCCTACCAGCAAAAGTGTTGAGGCTTAAAAGCTGAAATTTGGCACGGAACGACTCCTAAGGCTTATATTAGAGGAAACAAAATGACTGATTTACAGGTACTTGAAAATTGCTTCCCATACCAGCTCATTAATGGCTAAATTGTGCTTAGTCCTTATGCAGCAACACTGCAAGGCGTGGGATGCTCTGGCTGTCCTGCCACACGGCCCCTCCGAATTTACAGCACCGTCCAAGGCCGCGATCAAACTCTTAATTATTAAGAAAAACAAAATATTTAAGTACATTACAAGAATATTATTAATGCGCGATGCAGGCAGGATAGGTGAGCCTGGTAGTCACTGAGGGGCTATGGCAGATAACATTTTTCTTTATGGCCAAGACCTCCAGCACCAGTTTTCTAAGAAGAGGTTCTATTTCTTCTTATCGTTGGATTGCAGTGACAGCAAAATGACAGGTTTTTGTCACTTGAAATGATTTTGAAATTAAGTAACCCCCAATTTACAAAAGTTTAAAACATTACTGGGGATAAAAGGTTCTGCTGTTAAATTAAAATGTACTTCATGGGTTGAAATCAGCATTCAAAGTGCCGAGAACTTAGAACAGCAGCGACATACAAGTTTGTGTTTTGTGTTGCGATTACTGCGTACAGCTCTGCTTTCAGCGTGGCTTGTGATGTTGCAGGGAACAGGCTGAAAATTAAATCCATGCCTAATATGCTTAGCTTCTGAAGTCAAATGAAAGAGCACACGCTGTATTCTCCAGCCATTGCTACGCTGCACTAGCTGCGTGCTGCCAAGGAGTGTACACCGCGAAAGGCACCATTTTGTTCAGAGCAGACAAAATTGCTTATTTTAACATATAATGGCTCCAATTTGCCCTGAATAGAAGAATATCTGAACAAGTCAGAGGAAAACGGAAAGGGAAGGGAAGGGAAGGAAGGGAAGGGAAGGGAAGGGAAGGGAAGGGAAGGGAAGGAAGGGAAGGGAAGGGAAGGGAAGGGAAGGAAGGGAAGGGAAGGGAAGGGAAGGGAAGGAAGGAAGGGAAGGGAAGGGAAGGGAAGGAAGGGGAAGGGGAAGGGGAAGGGGAAGGGGAAGGGGAAGGGGAAGGAAAAATGACAGCAAACTCTCTGTTAAAAAGTATCAAGAAGATAAACTGGTAACAGTATTGGGAGCAGTCAGTGCTGAGGAGCACTTGGCTTCTCCACAGGGCTTGGCTCGTGCATCTCTCTCCTGCCCTGCAATAACTCGGGTGCTCCAAGCCTGGACCTCTCCAGATCAGTTTGGTTTAGTTTTGCAATGTTACATGTTATATGTTAGAGAAAAAGCTTTAAATATTAAAAACTTTGCAAAGTAGATTTTAGAAGTCCATAATCAGTGAAACGGACACTATCTGCAAAGTTACCTATTTCTAGACATGAAAATAGAACTATGTAAATTAGAGTGTTTTGAGTAATATTGAGATAGGTGTATGGTAAGAGTAGAGATCTTCACTATCTATCTTAACAGCTCATCAGGAGAGATACCATGGTTATGTTGTGATCCTTATTCCAGTCATGAGGAAAAAGATGAAGATGTGACTCAGATTCACAGACGAGTAGAAAACTCACACCCTGCGTTACCATATTTAAGGAAGTGACCCACTAGTGGGAGTTAGGGCAATATCGATGGATAAGGAAAGGAATTCAGGGCTGCAGGATAATAACAAGCAAAATGACATAAGAGTATTGGCTTCTGTAGTCTCATGCCAGAGAGGGGATGCTGCTAGAGCACTGCTTCAAAGGACTTGGCAATTTAGCAAGACAAATAAATAATTTTTTGAAACTTTCATGTGGGAAGGCAGTGACTGGGAACCCACCTGCATTCAGCTTACCTTCATCTTTGTTTGGTGTTTAGTGGAACCATACGAAAACACGCAGCGATATTACCTGTACTAATGTGAACAGAGCTCAATTCACAAGAGAATAGGTGCACAAATGTGGGTGCACACAAGTGTAAGCCCCAATTCGAGAATGTGTCCCTGGTTGCCTGAAGGAAAAAAAAAAAACCACTCCTGGCAAGTTGAGAACGCATTATCTCAGTATTATAGCTGGGAGATACCAGAGGAATTTTCAGTATCAAATATTTGTACATGGGCCCAATTTATTAAAAGCAAATATTGACCATTCAGTTCTTAAATATTTTAAATAATTTATTCTAAATATTTTGATACCGAAGTAAATTAATGCTAAAGCATTTCTTTGTTTGTGCCAAATCAGTGCTTCCCAGTAGGAAGTTAGTCCATCTTCGCAAGCAAGCTTTCATTCTCAGTAGGCAGTCCATTTCTGTAGAGTGCCATTAAGTTAATTTCAAAAAGAACCAGTAAAGGTATATGGAGCAGGCAGTAATAGCATGGAAAATATCCAAAATTACTAGACCCCAGCAACAGAACTTAGATGCCATTTTCATGCACTAATAATTTGTAGTTTACATATTGAAGGTAACTATAAACTGACTACTTCCTTGGTTAAGTCTTGCAGGTAATTGCAAATATGTTGTTAGTGCTGTACCTTTCCCCATCTGAGAACAGCATTTCTAGGAATAAGAACAGAAAGCACAATTTTCACGTTATTATCAAGAAGTGATATAGAGTTTCTGTGTCACCAAGAATATTAAATTTACTTGTGATCAAACTACAAAAGTGCGGCAATTTTTAAGATAGATTTCATAACTAGAAATTGTAACATTCTGCATACTGTTGTCTTTCATTTAAGTCAAATTTTGTCTTAATAATGCATATTTGATGAATATGCTTAAGTACACACATGGAAAATTATATGTTTCAAATCAGAAAAATCTTTCAGAACTACCCTTTATTTTGGCTGAGAAATTTAGTGCACGGAAAGAACAGCATACACACGACAACATTATTTACTTTTGGGCGTAATCCAAAGTAATTTGTATGAGAAGTGGGACACAGACTTTCCTGTTGCTTCAAAGGTTTTCATGAAGAATTCTGTTTTTTCACATTACTACTGCCCCAAGAGCTACTGGTTGGATTGTTTTCATATGAAAACCAGTTGCAGCAAGTAGGCTGGATTTAAATAGGAGATTGAACAAGGCGGTCTTTCATTACATCCAAGGCTACCGACAGCCTAGCGCTCAAACCGCTGGTACTGTTCAATCTGATAATGGCAGTGGACTTTCGGACCACGTACCCAGCAGTTTTGCTCCAGCGAAGCCAGGGGAGAGCCAGCTGCCTTGGAAGGTGAAGGGAGGACCTGGTCCCATCTGGTCAAAGCCAAAGGAAAGACTCCTGCGGGTTTTCACTGCTCTTTGCATCAGGATCTACATTCGGGACAGGATTTTTCTAAGCAGGGTTAGTAACAGAAAATCCTGGTGAAGGCTTCCAACCACAAAAGTTCACATACCTCATTTATGCCAATCAGCTGGTGCTTTCTTTGCTCACAGAATCTACATTTCACAGTTCGACTCATAATTTAAGAATTTTCAATATTTGAGCCTGTGATGTTCTTTAAACTTACCCATGTATGACCTGGTGGACATTTAGGGGCCCTGGAATCACTTTTGTTGCAAATCGCTTACAACGTTTGTTGCAAAAAATTATCGTGTCTCCTCTAAGGGACCGCAATAATTTTTTCTGATAGACACAATCACGGGCCAAGATCAACAATGAAATGTGTTAATTCTTCGTCTTTTGTGGAAGCCATTGGGATCTGGTAAACCAAAAAACTGCCTCAGGGCCACTGAAGTGGCATTGCTTGGAATATTTGGAAAGAAAAGTTAGAAAGTGTGTGAGAGACTGAGATCACCGCTTGCAAAATGAGCAGTTTCCAGCCATTTAACTGTAGCCCAGGTTTCACCAGCCGTGCCAAGTGGAGATCTTACAGTTGGCGTAGCAGGCAGGTGGTGGTAATTGCAACGTCGGGCCAGCTCGCCTGCTAGGAACATTACAAACTCGATTTTTGTCATGAGAGCAGAAGCCAGCACAACAAATTAGGAAATGTGGTCTGTAAACCACAGGACAGCATTGCTGCCCTCAAAAAAGACATCCAGTGAGAAGATTATTCAGTGAGAAGAGAGGATATTAATAAACCAATCCATTTGTCCATTGACCATCTAAGGAGAGTTCACAACAAAAGGCACTTTTTGCCCAATATTCTAAGAAGCCAGATACATTAACCTACAGTGGGCAAAAGGTTTATATCAAGGATCTCAAACTGAGTAACTCCCTTTGTTCACGTTCCCATATAGCAGCCTTGCTGACCTCAATAAGTCTGGGCATCACAAGGGAGTTAAGGGCTTCTGTATTTTGGAGGTATCTAATGCCTCTGGATCTAATGCCCAGTTAAAGGAAAGCTCACTCCTTTCCAAACCGAAGGAAAGGGCTTTTTGTAGCTGGATGCTGGACACGGACTCATTCCCTCTTCCGTGAAGGCAAGGAAAGGTGTCCCTGTGCCTTCCTGTGGGTACACCGCCCACCCTGACCCTGCTCCTCCCCAGCTCCGGCTGCCTCTCCCCAGGGCATGGGGAGGGTAAAAGGATGTAAAGACTGAGAACAGAAGCACTAAGTCATAACCCTCCCGTAGGGATGCCCTGTAGGCAGCGGAGGAAATGTAGTAAGTACAACTAAAATTGGATTTAATAATTGCCACTAATAAAGGGGCAAGTGCATACAGCCAGTTACTATGCTGCCGGCAAAATTAATTGCTCAAGGCACATTAACAGTATATTAGTTAACACATACACATTGAGTAAATTGTAATTAAACTAACTAACTAAATAGTAAATATGTAGACTATGTATGACAATTGTGCCTTTTAAAAATCCTTTACGTACTAGTAATAATTATTGACTTACACAATTTAAACAAAAAATCAAAACTAATGCATATATCTTTTAGTCTTTAAAATGTTTTTGATTGGTCTTTTTATTTTTTCTATTGGTAAATGAAAGAATGATGTCATACAGCAGCATTAAGTACTATTAAACAGACCATAACTAACATTAGCTGCATAAATTATACATAAGCTGACACTTTTATGCACTTTATGAAGAATTGCTTCATGGGTTATGCAATCTTTTCCAAAACAAGTTCCAAAGAATAACATCACTAGTTATGTTTCATAGCTACAAATTGGTAACTGAATTAACATTCATGTATTAAGTTTACATGGAGAACTCCTCTAATTCAAATGCTTGCAGATTATAATTTATTTTTATCTGAGGTATAATTTTTCATATCTTGTTTTTGCCAAAGTCAATACAACCTGAGCCAAACTCTGTTTCCAGTTCTCCATTTGTATCCTCCTGTTCTTGGCTACTTACCTAGATGAGTCTTTTCTAGCTGGGAAGGTAAATAAATGAGCTTGGTTCACCAAACAAGTCTTTTGCAAAATTCTGATTTTCAGACTATGATTCCTGAGTTAATATTGACAGCTTTAGGATCCTACTCTTGCAACTTCAAAAAAAAAAAAAAAAAAAGAAAAGGGAATCACTTCTGCAAATCTGGAAGTTGAGTAACTTATCTGTCAGGAGGGAGAGGTTGAATACCGTATTTTTTAATAATCTGTTTTATTTCTCCTATCCCAATATAATCTGCAAGTCAAATACTGGTGCAGGTGTTGAGTGGGACAATATGAAAAGACTATTTTCCATGAATAGGCTCCATGAAACTACCAAAAAGTACTTGCCTTCTGGGACACAGGCTGCTGTAGCTCTTGAGAGGTTTACACTAGCATTGAGGAGATTATAAAAGAACAGCATAATAATCACATGTAATGTTAATAAACAGGAAAAAGCAAGTGAGGGAGGAGAACATAGATAAAGAGATAAAAGAGCAGTAGACAGGATAACAAATGTTGTGGTGGACTTTCTACAAACCAGAAGACAATTAGGGAAGAAGGAACCACTGGGGTAACCAAGGGACTTGCTGCAGGCACGACAGTCAGATTTAGGTAAGGATTCAACAGTTTAATGATGATAGAGAAACATTACTGTGAGCGATTTTTGTGGGAACCTTTGCATTCCTGGCTCAAAAAGAAATACTGCTACTAACAGATGTAGTAAGTGAAAGAGGTCCTCAATAAATAGAGGGTGAAATAATAGGAGGTGACATGAACATAAATTTGTCCTTAGTAGATGGTTAAAGACTTTATAGAACTAGTCATAGAAAACAACCTCAGATCGAGTTGATTCATTTCAAATTAAATGGAAAGACAAAGTCATGTAAGTTTAGATTTCCTATTGCAAAAGGGGAAACGTTATTAAACGCCAAGGCATGAAGTTAGCTGGACTGCAGAGATCAGAGACCAGGAGGTTACACCACCTACACCATTGGCAAGGTGGACAAGTTCGGCGGAGTGGCATAGGGCCAGGGACACCTCTGAGGCAGTGGTCCCCATGGATCCTGCTGTCCCAGGGTCCTACGAGGTACAGACACAGATTCTTCTGATGCAAGATTATACAATCAGTCATATTGAACAATCCTTCCCTGCACAGGGCTGTACAGTCCATTTCCTACTTGTTCCAGATTCTTCCAGATACTTTATCTTGCCAAACTCTGAAAATTAATTATTTCTTAAAATTGGAGGGAAAAAAAGTATTAGAGAAGAAATCCATCCTATCTCATTGCAAAAGCATTTAACCAATTCTTTTTCTTTGACCGTGAGCCTATCTAACCACATTTCATGTGTCTACGTGCTGATTCATGAACGCCTTGAACAAGGTTAGAGCGAGTGAGACCAAGGTGCAGATATAACCAGGTGAGGTTCTTTGACCTGTGGTGTGCAGGAAGCCAGGCTGTATAACCAGCAATGATTGAACACTTTGGATCTATTAAATCTGTTAAACATGGCTGAAGCTTGAACTTCACTGATAAAATCATTACAAAATATGTCTTGCATGGATTGAAGGGAGAGGGAAATGAAATATATAAAAAAGCCATCATGACTGAGATTATTCTTTAACCTCCATAGCCTTTAAAGTTTTTCACAAAGCCTAATGATACCTGGCCATTTTTCTGATTTAATGCACATTTGTTCAGATTGGCCCGGGCCAGGGAGGTTCTGCTTCTTCCCACACAATTTCCATAAACAGGGTAAGGATGTTTCAATCAAATCCAAACAGCCTTCTCCTAAGCAATGTACTTAGCATTAGGGAAAGAAGAAATTCATGAGTTTAGAAGACTTCATTTTTAAAAATACCTAGCTTAGCCTAAAAATGCCGGAGTTTTTATACAACAAGTTGATTTCTTGCCTTCTTTCTGTTGATTTTTACCTTCTTTCCATTGCAAAATCAGAGCTGTCACAGTAAAGATGTGTTGATGCCTTTTAGGCTGTTGCTGGAAAAAATAATTATAAATCTGCCAAATACCACAAAAAGTTGAATTTAACTATTCTGCTTCTCTATTTCACTAATTCAGGGTTGAACTTCAAAACCTTGTGGGACTATTTATAGAAGGCGGTAGGAATTTTTTTCCTTCAAAAAGGAAACCAAGGGCATAAAATATAACAAAGTTATGTTGAGAGGACTTTAAGATATGAAATGGAAAAAGCTATATAATACTGCTCCAGAAATGAGTACTTATAAAAAGAGGGTTGGGGATTTTTTTTTTTTTTTCATTGTCTCTTGTAGCTGCCATCTAATCCAATGGATTAGATCATTCAGGGCTCTAAATGAAACACAGAAATTCCTGTCTTTGTCAGTGCTGGAGAACATACCACTCAGGGTCCCAGCTGGGTCTGTCCTGGATGCGATGCTATTCAATATTTCGTTAACAACTTGGATGACAGAATAGAGAGTATACTTTGGATGACACCAAACTGGGAAAAATCGCAAGTATTAAAATTCCAAATTATTTCGGAGCAAGCATCCTAATGATGACATTAAATAAAGATGAGTGTAAGGCACTATATATAGGAAGAAAAATCAAATCCCCACAAATACAATGGTAGAAGTATGCAGAAAGTGACCTGGAGGCTACAGAAGACCTCAAAGTGTTTACGAGTCAACAAGCACAGTGCTGTTACAAAAAGGCAAATATCTTTCTGGGATCTCTGCAGAGCACCATTAAAGCCTTAAGAAAAATAAAATGTCCATTTCTTGGCATTAGTCTTTAAAAAAGAGATGAAGAAAAACTGGGAAAAAGTGCAGAGGAAAATAATAGGAAATTACAAACATTTTAGAAAAGTTGTGATAAGTTTGCTTAGTCTAGAAAGAGGAAGGGGACACTTGATACTGTTTTTATTTTAAATATATTTATGTAGGTATGTATGAAAGCATATATATGTAAATCATTATTTTAAATAAGGTGACAAGCACTTTTTTCCATGTCCAAACGGGGCTGGACAAGAAGTAACAGGTTTTAACTTGCAGGAAGGGAGTTTTTTTCTCTCTGAAAGGATAATTAGGCACTGGAGCAAATTACCAAGGGAGGTTGTGAAACTCACTGGCAATTTTTAAGAACAGATTAGACATACATCTGCCAACACTCATGTAATTTTAGTTGGTCCAGGTCCAGGGCACAGAAGGAAAAGGGCCCAAATCCATCTTGCCTAATGGGAGAGACACCTAACTCTGGGAACTGACCGTCCTCGGAACCTCTGAAGGGCCATTTTAAGGACAGAGGTGATAACTTCTATATACTGCAGGGCCAGAGGTGACTGCATTCCTCATCTACTTGCTGGAGTGAGCTGGAATCAATCTGGACATGGGTATCTTCCAGCATGGGCTCCAGCTTAACATCCCCTCCACCCCACCAGCTTCTCAGGGCTTCTCTATATATTGAATCATATATCCTGAATGGGAATCAGCCCCCAACACAGAGCGTAAGATGGACATCCAGGATACACAGGTCTTATTTTTGCATATGTCCTTTAATCTGAACGCACCACTTTGCACCCAAAAGAACAAGTGCCAGGCCAGTACAGTCAAATAGGCCATGGTTTAAAAATCAAGACTCTCAGGTTCAGTCTCAGCCATCTGCACAATATTCAGCAATCAACTAAAAATAAGGGTATAAAAAATAAAAGTGGTTATATACCTGAAAATAATATGGGTTTTGTCATAGCAGCTCTGTCTAGGTACCTACACCATCTATAGTCATCCAGCAACATCACCGCGAAGCAATCTCCGTAGGATTCCTTGGCAGGATGCCATCAAGAAATAGAAAATTTTAAATCTTTCCTCCTTCTTTTATCATTTTGTGTCTACTGCGCTGCAACCCAAAACAGCGTGCATCAGGGGCATATCCCCTAAATAACAGCCTGGGCTTAAAACGTCTGTCCAGGAATTCTGCCCTTTGCTAACAGACTAAATGCTCCTACACGGCCTCCTCTCTGGCCACGCTCGCGCCCATCTGCTCGGATGGCTTGGTGCCTGCGGCAGGTCGGCATGCCAGCTTCGCTAGGTCAGGGATGCCAAGCTACGACAGCAGTAGATGGACAACCTGCCTCGCGCTGCCACGCTCTCCTTTCCAAAATCAGCCCTCTTCAGACTGGTTTCGTGCATCAAGCACCAGGTAGCAAACTGAAAGTACCTGAAGGATGGAGAATGGAAAACATAAAAGGTTTGGGGATATTTGCTCGTTCCAAAAAATCAGGCTTCTAGGAAACATATAAAGCCCATTTGGGATATAAGATATTATAAAAATATTGCCCATAGGAACTCTCTGAAAGCAAACCTTTGGCAGTGTTTCAGTAGCTGCATTAGGAACTCTTAGGCAAAAGTATTACTCCCAGCTCTTCCGGGCAAGGACTCTCATTTGTGTGTGAAGTGCCTCTCTTTAGGCTAATTAATAAACAAACAGTATCGACAAACAGACCCTATCACCCAGAATGGGGTCAATGCATGGGGGTCCACAACACGCAAAGTGCGTGTTCGTGATTAAGGATGCCCGCTCCGTCTGGCTCCAGGCACGGCTCCCGCTCCCCCAAGGCGAGGTGAGAGGGCAGGGATGCTGCCAAAGGTGGGATGGGTGCTTTAGCTTTTGCACAAAACCTCGTATCTCAGAGTGTGTTTGGACATGAATTCGGGCACAACCTCACATGAGTGAGGTTAGCAAGGGTGAGGTGAACGTCTCTCAGATAAAACCGCATGGGAAAACCTCTGTCCCCACTGTGAGATGGGATGGATGAGAAGGAGGAGCTCTCCCGTCCAGGTCCCTCGTCCTTTCCTCTCCAGCGAGCTCCTGCTGGCCACAAAGCCTCTTAAAACCTGCAGCTGCTGCTGGGGCTCACATGGGATTTCAGGGGGGACGGAGAAACAAAAGCATTTTTTCATTAACACCTTTTTTAATTCTGGAGAAAAAAACCCACGTGTGTTGTAAGTGGTCTTCACCGGTACGGAAAGGGGCACTCAGTATCAGCATGAGTATAAATAGCCCTGGCTGAGAGCACAATAGCTCTGCCTGCGCTATCAGAAAAGAGAGCCAATAAAGACATTTTGAGATTTCAGAGCATAAATCACTGTCAGGAAGCAAGGCCATGTTTTCTTGGTGTAAACACCGGGAGTAGTTTAGTGTTCTGCTCCTACACCTGAAAATCAGCTGATTTTACATGCTAAATGCTATCGATAAGAGAAGATTTTAGGATGAAAGAGCAGCTCAGACACTAGAGGTTTTACCTCCAGGACAAAACATGCAAATGTGGGAGTCTTGGAGGAGGTGCCAGAGACTGAACAGGCGTGTGGACCAAACTCTGCAAAGCATTTATCAGTTGTAGAGGCGGTGCATCCACAAACAACTCTGGGAAAGCAGAGCCTTTCCACCCGCCCAGCCATTTTCTGCATATAAATGAAATATTTTAGTCTGTCATTCAAAGCTTTTCCACGAGTATTAAAAGCTGATGCACATTAAAGGCAAGTCAAGATGACGAAAAAAAAAGATATTTTTCTCACTGATGAGATATTCACGTCCCTAGAAAATGAGCCGATGCCGTGACATTTTACTGGGTGCTCATTTGGTCGAGATAATCAGTAGCTGTGAAAGTCAGAAAGTTAGGGATAACTTAATTGATACAATAAAGAAGAAATGAACCAAAAAGTGATTTTGTTTCTCTTTGTTGCGATGCTATTGCAAAAGCCTGAGATAAGTACAGTATCCATTATCAAGCTATGAGAAATACCAAAAGATTTCCTGGTAAAGAACAAGGGAAAAAAAACTGTATAAATTTAGAGAAAGAATTGTCATAAATGGCATCTGAATGCATGGTCTCCAGTGACCAAATAAAAACGAAGAAGGCAAGGAAGTAGACATGTTTTAAAAGATCACAGCTCTCCATGTAACGATGCTGTCATCTGCATGCAGCACCCAGTGCCTTCCCATCCATGCCACCTCCATGGCACGTCCTGCCACCAAAAATCAAACTGAATTCAGTTGAGTATTTCACAGCTGAAAATGGATTGCCTGTAAAATGCCAGCTCATGGCCGGCGTTTGCTCCCTAAGCCAAGGGGAGGCACAGCACAGGTCATCACGTCCCTTCCCATTTGAACTCCAACAACCTTTGCACCTTCGCCTGGCAGTGACAGCTCTTCTGGAGGATACCGATCTTCCTCAAAAAACCCAGAGAATGGTAAATCAGAGCAGGAAGAGTCATGCTGAAATAGTGTTAATATCATATCCAGGAAGGAATGCCTTCCTAAGGAACCAAGTCAAAAATGCACCTAGTCTAGGACTACGAGGCACAGGCTATGCGTCAGTCCTAAAGACCGCACGTGCGCGTTCTCAGCCATGTAGAAAATTATCCCCAGCAAAGCTGGTCACGTATTAAGCACCACACTTCTCGTCGTTTTCAGGAGTCGGCTTGCGGCGCCTGACGTGCGGGAAGGTGGACACGCGGAGAGACAGAACGAGTGTAGATCATTACAGGAACCACAAAGGGCGAAACGGTGAGTGATAGCGCCGTAATGGAAAGCCGGGAGTGTGACAGCGGGGACGCCACTCGTCTGATCCGCAGCTTTGAACGATCCTGCACAACTTACGGAAACAAACTCATCTAATAATTCGTCATTGATCCCACTTTTGATTCGACCTCTGAACACGTCTGCTTACCTTTTAGGTTCATCACCCGTGACATTCATTGAAAATTAAGGGGACAAAGGAAAGTGTAAACCAACAAAAACTAAATAGGGATTGAATATACCCCTCTGTGTTTCTTGCCTCCATATTCATCTTCCCCTGCAATCACCTCCTTTTATACCATTGGTTATTACCTGTATTTCCATAGCACAAGAGCTTGAAGCTGGGATCAAAGCTCCACTGTGCCAAACGCTGGCTCAGCACCATCGCAGGAGCCGACTGCTGCCTCGAAGAGAAATAAAACCAGGGGGTGGGGAAGAAATGCGGGGATGGGGGTGAGTTGCCCAAGGTGACATCCGTGCCTAGGCGCCTGGTCCTGTGAGTCTCCATCCAGCTGGGTCTGGATGGCACTGTGGCTGAGGGCACGGTAATGGTTTCAATTCTTTTCAGTGATACAAGTAAAGCAAGCCATCCTGCTTTATTTTATTAAAGTCATATGTTATTCTGGAATTCTGTGTTGCTGTTATTCTGCCTGCTTAGTCTGGCAGTCTAAGTATATTTGAAAACCAATAAAATAAAATATTACCAAAAAACATAATACTCTAGAAATCCACTCCCTTCTGTAATTACAGTTTAACGTCTAACATACTTTGTGCTTCACATTCAGCAAACTTTGATACAGTACTTAGACTGAAATTATGGTGCACCAGAGTAACATACATTTGCTGGCAATGAAAATGGGAAATAATTTCTCTTTTATAATTAGGGGATGTCTGCAGGATGGAGGTGCTATTTGTTTGTCATCACAGAATATGCCTGCCTTGTGTCAGGCAATCAGTTTGACATGTGGAGTTAACTTTAGGTTATCCAGACCAGGCACATGCATTTGTTCTCCATTTTCTCTACTGTCTCACAGCAAGTCAAAACGCAAATGTTTCCTAGGCATGTTATATAGAAGGGCAGCGTTTTCTTGTAAGGAATGTTTGTTTGTTATTTTTTCGATCTGTTATTCTCAAAATACTCTGTTAGCAAAACCACAAAGAGACATATTCCTTATCCACATGAACTAGGAGACCGCAAGCTTTAAGAATCAAAATAATAAAAAATGCTAAAAAGACATGTGCTGCTGTATAATGATGGGGAAATACTTGGGTTTTGCTCTTTTGCCAGCATTTGTGGCATATTTCTAGACATGATGTTAGTAATATAGACCATGTGAACGAAGTTTGGAAAGCAACATCTTTTAATTGAATGGCTCCAGCAGTAATTATTATTTGCTCTCTTGTTAATTAACAATTTACAAATGGCAGCCAGAACAGTATGGTTAAATTACTTCTTCAAGATGACTTAAAGCTGGAAAAGGGTTGCAATTACCTTCTATCAGAAATCTGCCTTTTTTTACTGGCAATTTCTCTTTGAGTCTGTAAGACAAGTCAGAAATTGAAATGGAAAAAAAAAAGAAATTGTGTAATGTATGTCCTTCCCACCAAAGTTTCCTCGTCTGTTCACAGGCAATTTTCTATCTCCAGGAGCAGACACTAATCACAGCTGAACAGTGTCTTAAAACCCAGTGTCCCTCACTTGTTCAGGTCCAGAAAAATAAGTTTAACTCTCATGCTGGGCAGTTTTTCTTCTTTACACAACCCGAGTAGATAGCGCACGCCTTCCTTCAATACAGCCATTCCCATCGATTTCAATAAAATACCAGTACCAGCACAGCTGGTCAATCCCGGCTCTTCCCCTGCTGAATTCAGTCAACAATTCAATTATGAATTCAGCAGATGTCTCAGCTCTTCGGGCCACCGGGAATTTCTCAGCTCTAGCTCTCCGGTGAGGCCAAATTTTCAAAAGTGGCCTCAAAAGTGGAAGGGGCTCTCCAGGGACACGGTGGAAGAACCACTGCTTGGGACATTTAAAACCAGAGACAAAACAGTGGTAATTACCCATCAGGGAGCACTCTTTCTGGGAAGGTAAGGTATAGGGAACGTAGTGGGTCTTATTCATCTCCAGTTGCTGTGATCATAGGAAAAACCGAGCACGAAGAACTGGAGCTCACTGTCTACTTATGTATGCAAATTGTCTTCTTTGTGCCTACATTAAACAACAGCCCGTGCGGGAGTAAACCGGATAGGTAATTATCTAGTCTGAATGTGCACATGGTCTTGCACATGGAGATGTGATGAGATGAGAACATGCACGTATTTAGTATGCACCCTTTTACGGGCTGCTTTTGAAAACTTGATCCTTAGACAGGTATACAAAGAGATTATCATGATTATCTGGCATTTCCTCAAGATCAAGAAATACAGTCACAAGAATCATACATTCGCCTTCCTAATTTAGGGGTATGATCATAACTCAAATGTCATTTAACAAAGTAATACAAAAAGCAGTACATATTCCTGCCATTATACCTCACGTCCGCAGAGCAGGAGAGCATTGCCTGAGCACCACTTCTCTCCCAAAGTTATTTTAACCCATCAAGCTCTACACAAACTTTTATGTAGGAAAATAAAAGCCATTTTATTTTCCGAACGATCTCATTAATTCCTATGCAGGATATTTTCTATTTCACACAACGCACTGAAAATTTCTTCCCAAGGAAAAGAAGGGACTAGCAAGCAGAGGCCACCGCTTCGGTCAGGGTGCAGCTGCAGTTCAGTGCTCCTTTTTGAAAGCGTGTCCTGCAATTTTACCCATTTTTCCCCAAAGATTAAAATGAAAAATAATACAAGACCTCACCATTGTCACAAACCCAGAAGGAAATAAGACATGGTGGGAGCTGAGACGAAGTGGTTTATGTGTCCTACCTCGAAAGGTAAGGCCAGGTTGCAAGGACTTCCGAACAAGGACTCCAGTCTTCGGTTTACTTGGGACTGACCAAATTTATTCATTTACTTATTTGTTTAATTTTTATAAACATGCTGGAACTAGCTATGGTCTCCTAGAAAATCGGTACAGTTAATCCTGGCAGTGGTCTCCCACATGCTGGTGACAGTGGCTCGTCTCTGTAAAGCAGCATACTAGCCTGGGTCTATTTCAACTGGAAAAGAAAACATTTGAGAGTGGCAAATTTTTTGCAGATGATACAGTATTATTATGCGCTAGCAACAGCAATCCAAGCAACAAAGTTTAGGGTAATAACCAAAATAACTGGCAAGGGGAGTACGTTTATTTCATTGATTTTAGCATCTTAAAATCAGGTTCTAACTCAATGAATTCCAGCAAAACCAAAAGATGGACACAAAGATCCTGGTAAGGAACAGCCGAGCTGAGAATACCACACCATGCCCCTGACTTTGGGGGTGAGGGCTCCAAATATTTAAGGGAAGCTTTGGGTAAAGTCACATGGGGTGAAGCAGAGTCTGGCCCCCCCATCCTGCCACGACGCTTAGCTCCAAATGCCAATTAAGCGTCTCCTCGTGGTCCTCTGCCAAGGGATGCAGACGTTCAGGCTCCCTCCCTTCCCGCCGTCCACTTTCCAGCATGTGAACAGCCTGGGAAAAGCGTTAGACTGACAATACTGAAAGGCAAAGTTGTCACTTTTTCTCCTGCACAGATGTGAAATACGAAATCAGACTTCCATAAATCGCGCTGACAGCCTCCCTGATCGGAGACACACTGTCCATTTTCAGTCTCGGATTTCTCCGCGCCAGGTGATAACAAGGGGTACAAATAAATGCCAACTGTTGCCTTGGCTTTCATGGTATCAGTGCAGTCAAACTGGCAGGAAGACAACCCCCCCGCTTCCCAAGGAGCACCCAGAGACCCCTGAGCAGTGGCTTGAAGCACAGCTGGACACAGCTGGAGCCACCCCCATGGGGACAGGCTAAGCACCCCTTTGGCAGTCTCTCCCCTCAGCCCAATGCTCCTCAGAACCTGTAGATGAGTTTATTGGTTTGTTTTTCAAAATTTTTTGGTAAGCCACTCTTTTTTACCTCTTTTTTTGTTTTTACATGGCTACCAATGTCATATAGCTGATGGCATTCGGGACGCTGTAGGATGTATTCATTGAGGATTGCACAATACACCCCATCTTCTTGTAGGTTATCCCTGGATAACAGGTATTGTAAGAAATATGTGAAATACAGACAATGAAATACCCAGCTCTCAGCTAAAGCAAGGGGCAAGGTCTTGTTTGGTTCAGCATGGACTCGCTGAGAGCGAACTAAAAGACTTCACAGCAGAAAAAGACATTTAAAGCTTTACTATCTGGTAGAGGGTTAAATACTTGCCGTGCTGGCCGAGAGCTGCTCCGCACACCCGTGTCCTGCTCCGCAGAGCAGCGGGCAGCCCCAGCACCTCTCGCGCCTGGGAGCGATGCACACAGCAGTCCTTACATTAGCTCGCCCCTGCATAAACTCTTTAGTTGCACAACAAAAATAAGCCAAGGCAATGGCATCCCTCAAAGATCACTCGGCGCCGAGGAACCGGCGGCAAGAGGGGAATGCTTAGAAATTCACACTAGGGTCTCACATTTTATTTTTACCGAGAAGCAAGGAATTGTCGCACCGGAGGAGATCAGTGATGGAGCCCACGCCGTGCCGGTGGGCAGCACACACCTCTTCAAAGGAAGGTGAAGCCCCTCGTAAGGCCCCATCCAGCTCGTTCGGGGCGGCGCAGAGGGCAAGGTTCCTTTCCCATGCCTCCAACGCTCATCTCACAGGCTGCAGCACGGGGTTTGATTACCCTTATCATTATCTGAGCTTCCAGGGCTACGTATTTTAATAACAGTCATAAAATTATCCAGTCCGCTCTGAAACCCAGCCACAGCATTTGTTTCAATGACCCCCTGTGGTAGTGAATTCGGCAGATTGGCTATGTATTGTATGAAGAAGGATTTCCTTTTGTTTGTTCACAAAGCATTGCCCTTTAATTTAATCATATGTCCCTTTGCTCTTGTACAGTTAGCTGTACTCTACCCATTCCCCCCCATCCTTTTTTTTTTATACAATCTGGACATCTCCGACCATCCCAGTGCTAGCTATAATTATTTCTCTTAATTCAGTTATTAAAAAATGTCTGCTTGTGGCAGAAGCATTGCGGATCTTTACTAAAATTGATACAAATATTTTATTAGGATAATTAACAACGTTCAGCACAAGCTTGTTTGGGAGAGCATTTGAGAAACTGAGCGGGTCTGAAATTTGAAACAGATGCAAGACATATTCATAAATAAAACCAGACCAAGTCAAACTGTGGCCTGCATAATAAGACATCACTCACTCTGTTTGCTATATATTTGCAGACATGTTGTTAGCTGCATTTATTACAAAAGTTAGGTGCTTATTTGGAAGCTTTCACTTCTGTGAGCTTGTGATACTTTCTGTAAAACAAGAACCATAAATCATAGTGCGCCGGTTTGAAAACCATGTACCTCCAGATAACTAGCACTTGTCATTAGATTGTCTAAAACAGAGGATTAGCCAAAATACAGATGGAGAGGAAACACAGACTGTTTACGTTGAGTATTTTGGACAAGAGCCCAAAGAAATTACAATCGATATGGATATAGCATTTCTGAAGAGTTATGTAGCAAAAAGTGCAAGAAAATACTCTGACAGAGAAAATAAATAAAGCTGACAGAGGTTTAATTCTCTAGATCCTGTACTGTGGAAAAAAATTAGAAACATTAAGCCATTAAATCATTTCACCAGTACTTTAAACAATAGGAGCAGACTTGCATGTTACTGTACAAGTTTAGAACCGTCTCTTTTCTAGACTAGATAAATATTCAGCATTGTAACTCTAACACTTCTCACACTTCCCACACACTGCGTGACCTATTTCCCAGTCCTTTCTCATGTGGGACAGGTTTTAAATAAAATAGAAATTCCTCTTGCTTCTTACAGATTGGAGTTGATTAAATATTCTACTGATAAAGGGTAAGCAAATGTCAGATTCAATATAATAAAAAGAGAAATGAGAGTTCATACAAGCAGCAAAGCAAACAATCCATTTTCATACTTTATTAGAAACATTTATTGCCATAATGACTGCATTATACTAAGCAAGCAGGTGGAAAGGTGCTCTGTGCAAGATATTCTCAAATATCTTTATTTTGAGGATTTTATATCTCCAATATTTAGACAGATGTTTTATTCCCTATAATATAGTCAGAGTATGAAATGCTGTAATTTCAGTTACTACATAAGGATCAAAATTGTACTTGAAGATCATGGCCTGTCATTGTGATTTCAACAATAATGGTAGACCATTAAATGCTCAATTTTTCTGCTTTGACTTTATATTCCCAACGGTGAGTTGCTTTAGATATAGATGGTAGAGCTCCATGTGCACCGGCAAATGCTCTGCCCAAATTTGCGGAACGCATTGCGAGTGCGCTTCTCAGTTATTTCGCTCCCTATACGATTTTATAGATATGCGAGTCTGATCCAGGCCCTGAATGGAAGCGCCAAGGATCGCCGGTTTTTCCTTCGGCGGGCTCCACCGCTATCAGACAGCTGGCACTTGTTATCTTAACAAACACGGGGAACTGTAATTAAGCAGCTCTGTGTTCAATAAGCCACCAGTGCCACCAGTGCTACCCTTTGTAACAAGAATGGTTACTTGTTTCAGAGCTTGACTTGCTCTTAATTTACCAAATCGGGAAGCCCAGTCAGCAAATAATTTAACAAAAGATTTCATTATTATCCTTCATTTAATTTAAGAAAGAATTTAACCTATGTTCAGTGCTCAGGGCCCAGGCTTGCATTCCTCCTGCAGCCGAGCTTCCTATTAAAGTCAGCAGGAGCTTTGGCTGCGTAAGTAATGCAGGACTCTCTTCACTCTTAGGATTTTCATCATTATTATTTTATGTCCAATGCATTTTATTTTCAAGGATTCTTCTACTTTGCAACAAATTTTGAAATATGCGTCAGTTTGAGTTTAGGACAAGAAAAAGATAAAAAGGAAAAGCCTGACATATTAACCAAGAAAATTTACTACCGAGTCTCTTCTTTTTATTAACAAAGATCATTAAGACATCAGTTTTTCTTTTACTGGCAGCATTCCACAGCCAGAGTATTCACAATGTCTAGGACACTTTCATTTTGTAATCTGGAAGATACAGTATATTAATTTTCAGGATTTATCACAAGAAAAGTGAAGTCATACTAAGTACAGTAGGTATAACTAACTTTCATGTCAAAAAAGCTGTAAAGAGTGCCAGAAGCTCTGCTGGGCTAATAATAAGCTAAAAGGATATAAACTTGATTAGTCTCATTTAAGAAGCAAGAAGATAAAGTAAGCTTGAAAAGGCCTTTGCTCTTCCTTCAACTTCAGTGGGTTGAAGAGAATCACGAAGCTTATCACCATGAGATACTCGCTATAATGCCAGTATAGTTATTAGTTATATGTTAATTTATACTGTACTGCACCCATCCGCAGCCACACCAGCAGAATTTGTAATTCTGTCCAAAGCGCCAAAATCTTTGCAGCATCTCAGTGCTGTCACACCATGTCACATTCCCTTAAGCGCACCTTGCGCCGTGATATAAAGCCTCCTTTATTAAAAATTTCCAGCTACTAGAGGAAAATTGTTCCCCAAATGGAGGATCAAGAATGTCCCTTCCCTGCTCTTGAAGGCTGCGGACATACTGGTGCTACGCGCCCTCCTCGCTCCCCACTCCTAGGACAGGCATTTGGAGGCTCTTTGCTGCTCCATGCCGTTGCAGGGGTCTACAGGACATCTAAAATAGGACCCGGGGCTGAGCAAATGCCATGAGTTCACCAGCGCCGTGGCGTCTCTGCACCTACCGCAGCATCCACCCCCTTCAGTAAAGTCAGCTTTAGTACGGACTGTGCACGGGTCAAAAATGCAGCAAGTCAGGTCCAGCTACCAGGAACATCTCAGAAGGGTAAAGCAAGAGTGGGATGGCAAATTTGTTGTAACTATGCTTTTCTAACGGGAAGATGCACCAAAATCCACATATTAGCAACCAGATTTTAGTAAATTGTAATCACATGCCAGTCTTGGGTCTACCCCTTACTCTCGTGCGCTATTGTTGGTGTGCCTTTTCTAAAAGTCTTTGAACTTGAGATACAAAATTATGTCTGGAAATACTCGAGCACATGGCTCCGACAATTGCTTGCATTTCCACACCGTTACACACCCATACTTTTTTTAACCCTTGAGAATTAAAACTAGTTAAGGAATAATAATTCTTAGTGGTTTTTATTAACTCTTCTCACTGTGTTTTCACTATCCTCACTTAACCTTTGCTCCCCAAACACCTATTGCTTCTTGAAGTTGGCGATGACTGCCAGTTAGCCTGCTCCTTTCTCATCATTTTCCCAGAAATCACGAGTCTCATTTACCCCCAGGTAATCAGCAGTAACTTGACTGAAAAATGACTTCTGGTCATTCAAGAAGAAAATCAGTCCTGCTTGCCATCCGAGCCCAGGCAAGAGGATAGAAACTGGGGTTTGGACTCAAGGAGAAATAAGTCGGACAACGGCTTTCCGTCACCGAGCGTTTCCCCAAGTAAGCACGTCGTGACGGGAGCGGTATCCTAATGAAGAAAAACAGTATATTATCAAACATAAATTGTAGTTAATGGTGCATATGGTTCTGCATGCTGATATTGATTATTACAGATTAAGATAAGTTTCGGGATGGAACGTAGCTGGTGTACGCGGTGACATCTGCAAATCGGGATCCTCCATCAGGTGCCACGTCAGCGCGGCACCGCGTGTGCTGCTGGGGCACGTGGAAGAGGCACCGGGAGGGAGGAAGGAAATGGGAACCGGTGCAGGAAACACTCCCGAAAGGGATGAGCAGGGGAGGGGGGAAGGAGAAGGGAATGAGACTGAGGATGGGAGGGGAGAGAGCAACGAATATGAGAGGTGATGGCGGCAAATGGACCAAAGCCTGCAAAGGTGGGCTGAGACCCATGCCAGGGTGAGCTGCAGTCTGTATGTAACAGATGCTGTTTTCCTTAAAAAGTGGAAAATATATTTAAAACCATCAAAAGAGTGATATTAAGACAGAGCGCACCCCAGAGACCACCAGGTCTTGGGATGTCCCAGGGAAGGCAGGGAGGGCACGTGCCCCCAAGACCTGCACAGGCAGGTTAACAAGTTTGGGGGGCCAAAAAACTCGGTGCTGTTCAAAGTTACAGGCACAGGTCAACCATAGAAGATATTTTCTTCCACCACCCTTTATTACATCCTTCATTATCACACTGGATCCAATTATCATACGTGTATTTTTGCTAGAAAGAGATAAAGCTGTTGCTGTGAATTAAGGCGTGATCTGTAGAACAAGTTAAAGATCTAGGCTTTGAGGGATATTTGGGTTTATTTCCTGATTCTGGCCAGAATGCAGAAATTGTATTTGTATAATAAATTACTCACTGCATAAACCACAAAACATGAAAAAATTGTAAGAATGGTAGATCTTGGCAATTACCAGATCATATGAGTTTCAATAAAACCATATACAGAGTCCAAAGGTTTAAGCATTTCTCTATGCAGATAAAACTGCTAGAACAGTTTAAAAAGCTTTCCTCTAGGTATTAATTTTAATGCAGCCATCGACTTGTTTTTTCCTTATTTATTGCATAACCCAAAGATTTTTACCAAGGATTCCCCTGATAACCCCTGCAGAGCAGCCAGGAGGTGCAGCAGCTCCCTGAACCCCAAGAACCTTGCACAGCTTGCCTCCAGAATTTCCTTCAACGTCAGGTCAGAGTTGATTTGCACTCACAGCCCAACTCGCAGGCGGCTGTAACTCTGGATCCAGGCTGTCTCTGCAACGAGAAGGACCTGCACAGGACATCTAACTCCCGGGACCCTCAAAAGGATTCGGCCTGATCCAGGCTTCAAACCACCCAATTCAGGAATGATGAGGACAGCGGCTGTAGCTCCTACTTGTAGTTTACAAGGGAGGAATATGCTTGCAGCGCTTGCTCCAAGGTGTGGGTGGTGCATGCAATGAAAAAGCTATGCCCGGTTCAGCAAAAAACCTCCTAGGAAAGCACAAAACCCTACAAGCTCAAGTTTCAGGAGGCCAGACAAGCAAAAGGTTTAATAGTTGTGATTATCTGGAGTTTTTGCCAAGCAGTGGTGTGCATATTTTCACACAGCCATCAGCCCTCTCACCACCCAGCTCAGCGTACCTTTGAAATTCAAACGTGCTTCGGCTGGACGGACGTTGGAGGAAGGAAGGCTCAGTCAACACCACAGTGCACGTGGCTTGTAAAGTTTTTTTTTTTTTGTGGTTGGCTTGGTCTTAATTTGTCGGGAAAACAAAGTAGGTCAGGTAGGGGGAAGAGTAAGTCCCCACTCCAGAGAGCTGGAAAATCTCAGCTTTGAAAAACCAGGGAAGCCCCCAGGTTTGTCTGGATCTCCTGAAAACACCATTTGGGGATGCCGTGCTGCATACCCCACGGAGAGGAGCCAAGCCCAGGTGACCCTCAATGCTTTGGAAACCAAGTAATGATCTGGCCCTTGGTGACCGAATCCTGATGGTCTGCTCCCTACCTGTCCCCAACATATCATAATGATTTAAGCACCAAAACTCAGCCACATAATTAGCAGAAGAAACTGAGGGTTTCTGCTGTAAGGCTGTGATTAAATTAGCCATTTATGGATTTCTGAAAGAAAGGAGACTAAAATGTTTTATAGTGTAGTTAAAAGAACCAGTGAATGATTCCCTCATGTTGAACATTTCCTAATGTCAGAAGCAGGGTGGATGACACAGAAATCATAAATCCAATTGAGAAGTGTTAAAAATCACTTTAGTCTGCCAACTTACTGGAAATTCAATAAAATGGTATGGGAGAATTTATTTGTGTATGTGCAATAGATATGTGTGAAATTAAACCGGCGGAGGTGTCCGTGTGCAACACGCGCACGACAGGGTGAGGTTCTCCATCACCCACGTATCACACACCGGGTAGAAAAGGGATGCAGGAAAACAATCCCAGACGGCTGACTTTGTGAGGCGAGAGGGGACGGAGTGGGGTGGCAGGACGGAGGTGGTTCCTTTGGGGCTGATTCTGCTCTCTGGCTGGTGGCCCCATTGCACCCACATGCTGGGGATGGCCCCAGTGCTTCCAGTGAGGTTGCTATTTATTTTTACATGTTTCTTTTTTACATCACTCGTCCTGTTTAACGTATATTAACTCACATTTTGCCTGCATGGAGTGGGACTTTTGAGAGGCATGAAATGACAAAACAGGGCTTTGTTTTCCAGCCAGATTCCCTCTGCGTACGCTCCTCCGGTGTCTGCCTCGGCTTCCAGCTCCATCATCACATCCAACAGAGCCTGGGGCAAAGCTGGAGAAAAACACCCAGCGCATTCAATTTACAAACAGAAATAAACACCTCTTCGGCAGGTTCTACATAATCACTAAACAAAACCAGGGGAGAAAAAAAAAAAAAAAACACCCTCAACACAACATTTTTTATGTACTTTGTGTGCGGCAGTGACCCTTTATTTTCTTGAGGAAATAACGCTATTATGGAAAGATGTCTAGCACTGGGATCTCGAACGGCGTCGCAATCTCCTTTCTTGTTTCCTGAGGAGCTGGCGGTTTGGCTGCCGGGTTGCACCTCGGCAGATTGCCTGGCCGTGCCCATGCAGGGCCGGCGCGGCTGCTCTCTCCCCCGGCGATGCCGGCACCGTGCCCCCCAGACCAAAGCCATTTCGCGGTGCCGGCTGCTGGAGGCTCCGGCCGCCGAGACGTGCAACTTCGCCGAGCGGCGGCGGCGGAGCGGGTGAAAATGAATCAGATATGAAAATGTCTGAAGCAATAAATTAACACACAGCAGGGGGGTGATAGCTTAATCCTTTCTAGTCCAAACAGTACCTGACACCCATTACTGCTACAGGAGGTGGGACACCGTAGTGGTACTGGAGCGAAAATGATCATTCCCCGCTGATTTGAGGCATTGCAATAGGTATGTAATGCGATCCTGGGAGGGAACCTGCACAGGGTTTTATAGTGTTTGTACACGGAATCCAGGTTAACCTGGCAGTGTGTTTCCCTGGGCTTCCTTGTTTTGATTAACCTAGAAAGCGGTTGTTTTAAGTTTAAGCAGAACTTTATTATTTTAAGCCTTTGTTGAGCGTCTGATAATAGCTGCTCATTATTCATGTAAAGGCTAATAATGTATAGCTAACACTCACATAACATAAAACACTAACGTCTCGACTGGATATATTTATTTGTAGAATGATTAAACAACTAAGATAAAATCAACATTAGCAGTCAGCATCTAACAGTAAGCATCTTTATAGTAATTTAATATTTACTGCAAAGAACTGTAATACCTATTTGAAACTAATATACTGAAAGTTTCAAAATACATTTTTTAATATAACTGACGTATATTTCTGCAATACTTTCTTCCAGGAAAATAACATCAGCCTGGTTTTTAGCACTAATGTCAGATAAACAAAAATGTTGTTGCCAAGAACTTTATTGCAAAATTAAATGTCCTGGGAAACATATCTAATTTGCTGCTTTCCCTAACACTACGCCAAGCTCTCCTTTCAGGTACACCCATGTAAACCTACACTGACTTGAGGTTTTACTAGAAGGCTGGGTTTTCTTACTTTCTGTTGCACATATATTGAAACTAAAGAAACCTATGAGCTCATGGACAAATTGAGAGAACACTTAGATACTTCTTTCCCCTTTCTTCCCCTTCTTGGCTGAAATTCAGAAATATGAACACTAGATGAAAAGACGGAATTCAGAATTTGCGCACTCTTCATGCATCCCATATTTATCTGCTTGGTGCAACACTAATTTTTCCTTGAAAACAACCAGCCACTTGTGATGCCAAGACTTTCTGACTCCTTCAGAAGGACAATAAATAATTACGATATGAAATACATAGACCTATAATAATGGCACATTCACGTTCTGTGGGTCAGCTGATAGAGTTGGTCAACAAATTCATTGCAAGCAGCCACAACCTCCCCATAGTACACTGGTCTGGGGAGAAATGGATTCAGCTCTGAAGCCCAAGCAAATACAACAGAAACCCATGGCGTGGGCTGAAATATCAAGTTGCAACTTTATTTTTGCCCAGGTATGAAATAACCATAGCTACGTGCAACTCTGTCCTCTGTGCATACGTGGCATTGATAACTCACAGGCTGTGCAACCCAGAATCACTCTAGAGGCACTTGGGGACACCAAGTGAGGATGTGGAGCCTACCAGACCTGCAGATGTTGGCACTGCTTCTAAAGCTCAAAGTCCACTAGCTCATGGGCTTCTCATGGCTGGTTCTTGCCGATGGCGCGGGCTCAGCTCTGCCCATCTCATTCACTGCCGAGGGCTGGACCGTAGTTCTGCTGACTGGGACTCATCACGCTCCCCTAGAAGCTGCTTAAAAATTGAGTAAAGTATTAGCGTTATCCAAATGGTTTCCACCTCCCAAACGATATGGAAAAATATGAAAATATGAACATTTTGGTCAGCAGTATCTCTGCTCACCCAGGACAGCCAAGGCGGAGTGGGTGCCGGTGCAGCCCCGCTGCCGTGCGCAGGCAGCCCTGACCCTGCTCCGGCAGGGCACGCTGCTGCGAAAGCACAATTCATCTCCCGGTGATGGACACTTTAGAGCAGTGTTTCTCAACTGTTTAAAGTTGAAAGAGCATCCAACCCTTTTGAAGAAAACCTACAGATCACCTTGGAAAGTGTCACCACAACTGTCTCCCTCTGCAATCCAGGGCCAAAACTTTGCGTGCTGGCTGCTTGCCTTTGCTCCCTTTTCAAGTTGTTTGGCTTTTTGTACGTGTGAGAGCACACGGGCACGTTTGGTCACCCCAAACAGTGTCCCAGATCGCTTCTCAATGTCATATGGCTCACCGGTGGCTCCAGGACCACGAGAAAATAAAAGTAGGCTGCAGTATTGCAAAAATGATGTATGTCCACATTTTTATCTAACGAAATCTTAGGCATAACAGACTTGATTCTTCACCTCTTTGCAGCACGTACATAGTGGCTCGCAGTTGCGAAAATCCAGAACAAACTCGACATTAATGCTACCTCTCTGACAAGGTAGTTTTATATACTCAATTACCACTGCATTATCTTTCATCTCTACTATATGTGAAAACGGTAAGAACCAAATATATTTCACTTACATTTCCTTCATTCAAAAGAGTTTGCCTTTGTCTTCCTTTACCCTATTCACTGACAGTAAACTTCATGAATTAACTGGCTCATGGTATAACTCATGCATGGAAATCCAATATAACCTCTTGGCTATAAGCAGTAACACTTCGCTTATCGTACACTAAAAGAATTTTTACTAGTTAATTAAGATTTGTTTGCTTAATTTTTTTCAGGCAGTTCGGGATGTTGCTATTCTGTCATTTGGCTGGGAAAATCGTGATGTATACACTGTATAAAAGTGCCAAAATAAGAAATGTTAGACTGCAGTGTCTATGGTAGTAAATCTTTTTTGTAATCCTAACTTCATATTTCCATTGAATTGTTCCTCTCGAGCTGTGCAGACAGTTGAAGTATTTGAGTATAGTCACATATGCTTTGCTGCTGCTAACAGCCTAAAGTTAGTAATCCGGAGGCACACATACAGTGCAGAGTATGCTGTTGGCACTCCTCAGGCTGCAAAATATTACAGCACACCTTATATAGTGCTTGCTTTCGAAATTTCCTTTGCACTTTGTTTACTATATATTCCAATAGTGTACTATTAAACAAAAACAGTGTGTCCTGTGCCAGAATGATTGATTACTACACCGTGGCAAGGTCACCTCCTAGGAACAGGCTGAGTGCAGTAAGGGCTGTCTGACTCATACAGTTAACACTATATCCGCATTGTATGAATGTCACCAGCAATCCAGTGATTTATTGCTTGGAAGGCTCTGTTCAATTTTTTCTGCCTGACCAAATTGCACATTTTCTAGAAAAAGAAGCAAAAATATTTCAGCACATGGATTACCCCAAGTTCTCATTTCTCCCACTAGGTTCAACGAGTCTTTTCAAAGATGCTGATCATCAAAACCTCATATTTTTCACTTTTTTTCCACCCTCTTCTGCCAGATATTTGGCAAAAATGATTATTACACTAATGAAAAGGTGCAGCAGAAGATTAAGGGGTTTTTAATCAGATTTTGGTAACATCTGTGGGCCAGGAATAAGGGCAGCTGTATGTTCTGTTTCTTAATTTTAGTAAGATTTACTCTGGGTATAAAATGTTAGCCTCAGGCAAAATTTAACTGGCTTAAAAGAAAAGAAATGATAGTCTTACAGAAACTACCTAACTCAAACTGTTTGAAAACAGTGACTGAGATTAATCCCTTTTGCTCTAAGAAATTCCTACTTTCTGACAAAGAAGATATAATTATAGATTGAGAGAAATTACTTTCAAAATTAACATTCCAGCAGACCCCAACATAATAGATACATTCATTCCTCGTGTATCTGCATGGAAATCAAAGGAGATACATCATGTTTGAATCTGGGCTTTTATTTTTAGAACATACAGCACATTTGCGGCGCGCTGGCTCGCTCGCACCCCATGCGCAGAGGGAGAGATGTAACTCAGCCCCGCACCCAGCCGGGAAACCCAACTGGGGATCCAGCCACCCGGGCTCAATTCTGGGCTCTGCAAACCTGGGGCCAACAAAAGGCGATGGGATTTGGGAAGGCATTTGGGTGCCTAAAAATCCAGGCAGGTGGAGTAGAGGTGGGTGTTGCAGCATTTTCAAAAATTACCTTTTCCTCTTGGCATCTGCATCGTTAAGTGTCTTTTCCGTACCTTTAAAATCTGCTTTCTGTTTCTCTTTGCGTCCCATGCCACCCTTGTACCATTAGGCCTCAGTCTTCACAGGAAAAAAAAGATCAATGGAAAATAGGGGGTTAATATAACCCTTTATCTCAAAGAACAATAGAAAATAGTTAGGTAATGTATCTTAACAAATGCTACATAATGCATCAATTAATGCTGCATCTAGTGAACTGTATCTGACACAAGAACTGAGATATATCGGATCTCTTGAACCCGTTACAATTACTGTTTTTTCTGTTATGACAATAAGCGTATCTGTGCAATGAAACTCCCATTACCTACCTGCCCTTCAAAGCGCTCTCTGAACATCAGCTCAGAGACCACAATTTAGGAAGCAACGACTGGAACCATCTTGAGACATTAAAGAGTGTCTTCCAGCTCTTTTAGTACGGTTTTTGTGCCTGGACCAACATTTTCCTCAGCAGTCTTCTCCTGCTCTTGTTGATACTGTGGACTAATTAAGTATATTTTAATTTTAAATGGGAAAGAAAATTAATTTGGGGTGAAAAAGAGCAAGGATCTAAGCACAGACGGGTATGCCATACCTTTGGTCTATTAAGTCCAAAAATATTCCAGCTCAACAAGGATGAGTTCATTGACTCAGCTCGCTCCAATGAAACAAACAGAAGAAAGCGCAACGAAACAAAGCAAAAGTCAGCTGCATGAACTCAACAAACCCAAAATGCCCACAGCAGAGGGTGGATCATGGAGCCACCCCACCGCAGTGCTGCCAGGAGCTAATTCTGCAGCAGCTCCATTACCACCTGCACGTGACCTCGGTCATACTTCATCTTCTAATTGATATCTGCCATTGCCTCATAACGAACAATGACTAATGGTAATATCTAGAAAGACAAATAAAAGCTAATGCAAAACCATACTGTGGTGCAGTTCCCTTTGGAAAGCTCCCGGGCCATTAAGAAGCAATTCGAAGTGGAGATTGATGTGCCCTGGGGGTTGCTCCCAGGGATGCGGTGCCTCTCGGAACCCCCGGAGCCCAGGGGCATCTCACTCGCCGCACTGCTCCGGAGGAGGGCACGCTCTCCAACCTTCTCCGGCTGGGCCATTCGGTGCCACACCGGAGCACAGCCAGGCCACGGCACCCCGCCGGCTCTGCCAAAGGCAAACGCGGCCTGAGACATCCAACTGCACCGAGATGCATCCACCACGGAGCCCGAGGAAGTCAGCACCCCGCAGCGATGGCACCTTGCTTTCTCTGCTGTGGGTTGTTTTGCTTTTTTATCCACCAGGCGCTGTGCCACAGTGTGACTTCTTGGATGTAAAATACCAAGGAATTAAATCCCCAAGCACTATAGACAGACGGTGACAATAGACACGGCTTGTTTTCAACAGGTAGCACCTCGTACACACAAAACCACACTCGGTTTATAAAAACGTAATGGCTTGATTAAAGATGCTGATTTTTCACGAGAGTCATCTATACCGTTTTGGAAAAGTTATGCTCTTTTAATTACAAAGTTTATGTCACCCAGTGCAATTTTAATGTAATGAAACATTAAACTGGACCTTGTGCTTGATGTAAGATAAAATTATTCATTGAATATTAGACCACTAGGCCACCTACTGTTCTTTTACAAATGGTTGAACTATCACGGGGTTACAGAACTTAACATGTAAATTGCAGCAGAAGTTATAATTTCTGTTGCAAATCCCAAAAGACTGTCATTTAAGTCAAATATATGAGTGAAATTTTGCCTCTGTGCCGTAATAATGCAGGGAAAATGACCAAAATCTGAACATATCTAAAGTAATTATTAACCCAATAATAATGCACTTTTAGTTATTTAATCAAGAGCCTTAAAAATTATTAATGGCAAGTTCTTCTTATAAAAATGGAGTTTTAAACACTGGCATTTAATTTTAGGGATAACAATACTTGATCTAGCCCATTAGTGAGATCTTTTGTAAAGCCAAGCAGTCTGTGCGTTTCAGAGCAATTCCTGCTCGTCTTTGAGATCATTACTCTCACATAAGCGAGAACAGCTTTATAAAATAATCTTTCTTAAAGTGAATTTAATATTTAGCTGCACATTGAAAATCTTGAGTAAGTTCAGTTAGATTAAAAAAATCAGGGACTGAAATCCCCGCGTAGAGCAGATTTGCATGGATCCTGCTCAGAAGCCCGTTAAAATCCACCGGATCGTTTCCCTTCATCCCCAAAGCCTTCGGATCGGGTGTATAAATAGGAGAGGGCAGTTGCAGGAAAATTATTCGCAGTGCCTGAGCTTGCCTCCCAGCCGCTGCCGAAGAGGAATCTGAGCAGTGACTGTGCATCACCCTGAATCTGTAATAATAGCACCTTTCCTGTCACTCTTTGTCCCTTCATTTTTAAACGCGATTGGGTCAGGAACAGGCAATTTACATTTTTATATAATCTTTGCTCAGGTGATTCAGCCGCTCTGACGTTTTAGCATTTTGTGTGCAGCTTCGGGTTTCACCTACCCTCCTCGTGCATTTCCATATGATGGGGGGCTGCCATCCTCGCAGCTGATACAGATCTATTTAGCTTCTCCCCCTTGCCATACCTGCAGCCTGTAGCAGGTTGTCAGGGAATGAATTTTCATTTTCTCCCCCGTGAGTCCATCACGTGGCTGTCACCAGAATTTGCTCTGTCTGAACTCCTCCATCCCCCTGATTTATGGCTGGTTGATGAGAGGTTGGAGGGCTCTCAGTGTAGCAATAATCTGCACCCTGGTCCGGCACCCATCTAAAGTTAGGATTTCCGATCTAAATATTTAGTCCCCGTGGTACGGCAATCATTTACGAAATTATTAAATAACTTTTCGTCGGACCGAACACCTTGGGATATTTTTCTGGGTCAATATTCATCAGCAGACCCCGAATGTAAAGGTTAAGTGCACATTTCCTCTGCCAAATAAGAATGAATTTCAAACCTGATTGATTCTGGTCATGGAAACCGTAAATACTTACTCCAAATGGTAGATAGGTTACTAAGTCCACTCATTTCCACATCTGATATCGATAATACTCTGCTTCCCCCTTATCAGCCCCTCTCATATTTCACCGGAGCGAGCGGCGCGCGGGGAGCCGGCCGTGCCTGTCGGGGCTGGCTGATGGCCCCTGCCTTCCCCCGCGCCATTCTTCAGTGGTCCTTGAATCTTTCACCCCTGTCACTCCTCTTTCATCATTATCTGAGGTGATCGGTCAGCCCTGTGCCACCACCTGTCTCTTCGATCCGATGCCAACAGTGCTCCGGAAAACTGTCACTCCCGAGCTCCTTCCATTTATAGTGAGTCTCATTAACACCTCTCTTCCCTCTGGCCATGTGCCACTACAATTTAAGATGACTGTTGTTACTAAACACGCACAAAAAAATATGTTAAAATAGCATTAAGAGCCTGATTTAAATCTATTAAAGCCTGACAATTTGGAGTTAAAATCTCCCTCCGTGTCTGCGCGTGGTTAGGGGGGTGCATATATTTTATATTAATGTATTTATACCTGTATAAATATATATATATATATGCATGTATTCCCCCTCCCGCAGTTTCCCCTCAGCCTCAGCACTGCACCTCGTCTGGGAACAAACGCCGCTGCCGTCCCCCAGACACAAAGCCCGAGTAAAGAGGATTTATGCCGGGGACATAAAGGCGGCTGCGGGAAGGGAGAGGAAAGGTGGCGGAGGCACTCGTGTTCCTGGGGAGAGCCGGGTCCGGGGCAGCCCTGCCGCAGTGGCCCTGATCCCGCGAAGCAGCTAAGCGTGCATTTAAATACAAGCGTGTGGGCAACCCTGTTCAAGAGGACGACGCATACAGATTAACCCCACGCGTGATACTGCCTTCGTTTCTTTTTACCTTGATTTTTCTGTCCACGAGCAAACGGGGATAATAATACCTAGATGATAACTACAGTCCCAGAGCGCTTCCTGGGAAGGAGACCGTGAACGTACCCAAGTTACCTTTAGAAAAAAATGTTTTTAAGCTTTTAGGCACTCAAAGACACTTTAATGATTGAAATGATATAAACAATATCAGGAGTGCGGACAACCTCTGAGCTGTGCAGGCGCACGGTAAACATGTCTATGTAATTTCAATCCCTTTTGTGAGCTACAAGAGCTGTTAAAGACCACTTAGATGGTTTTTAACTGACAACTGTTTTCATTGCAACACCTTCACCCTTAAAATGAGTCAGGATTTTCTTCTCCCCAACTCCCCTACAACAGCGCTTGTTTGGAAGGCACAAACGAGAAAAGGGCATGAGCGATTGCAAAGAGGGAAACCAAAGGGTTTCTCCCTTTTGGAGGGCCAGGCCAGCACAAAAAGCATTTTGCAGAAGCCAGCTCTACTGCCAGGGAGAGGCAGGGACAGGCTTTGGCAGCTCCCGTGTGCTCCCGTGTCCTTGCGGCCACCGCCGCCACTGCCAGCCCTCCCGGTTAAAGCACTGCTGGAGATGCCCTGGAAATACAGACATAACCACAGACTTCTTCAGGATGACCTGGTGCTTACGACTAAGCGCCTGCCTAAGCCTTGACAAGGTCTGGGGCTTAAGGAGATTTCAGAGCTCGCAGGTTTGTTCTGCTGAGAAAAAGGCTTTCGGAAAGCTAAAATTCAGTGGGGTGGGTAGCAGGGGGCTGTGCGTGGCCACCTGCTCCCACGGGCCGATGGGCACACGCGTGTGGTTTTGCACATCTGAACTATTCCAGTGCAATCAATATTTTACATGCAAAACAGCGCCGGCACAATTTTAGTGGTTCTTTTTGAAAATAGAGCCTAAAATGCTGTATGCTTTTTAGAAAAACTCTGTATTAAAATCAAGCGATGGGAAGGATTTTATCTTTTTTAAAATCTCAGCATACTAAGAAGCATAAACATATGTAGCAGTTTGCCAACTTAAAAATAAAACGTAGCACTTTTTATTGGGTTGGATTCAACCCAAAACCTCAGATTTGACCACCCCAAACTCTGAGAAAGTACAAGAACCTGAATTTAGAGCTAAAGCCAAATTTTGCTACTGGTTCTTGTTTTAATACTGAGCAATGTTTTAATAATGAGCCCACTCTTGGACATCCAAGCTTCAACCGGGCTTAAAACATGAAGGCTCCTCTCCAGCAGACAGCTGCCTGCAAGCAGAGGGGCTGCCTGTACAGAGCTCCCTGTAGATTAAGGTCTCAGGGAGAGAAGGGCAAGGAGCACCAAAAGGCAAGGAGAAAACAATCTTTTATTTCTTTTTTTTTTCTCTGCAATTTAGAAACTGCACAATTTTTTTTTTTTCAAATCTATAAAACATTTACATACAGATTGAGATCCCAAATGCCAAGTCTGAGCGTGGAGTGAATTGTTTTTGCCAAGTTACACACTGTGGAATATAAACCTTTTGTAACAGAAGCACTCCTATGAGCCGCTGCATGAATGGGGCTGCTGTAGCACTCATCATACAGGCAGGCTCCCGCTTTTTCCAAGGTACATTCCCAATTTTCAGATGTTCTCTTCCTATATGCGGTGTTTGACGAGGTAAGGTTATATCTAGTAACGTTGAGCTCCATCTCTGTGTTCAAGGTAAAACACTGGAATAAAGCATTTCCACTTCTTGCTCTTTACTGTCTATCAAAATGCTTTCCAAGTGTGGAGTTAGGGACCACCTGTGCCCGCAAACTCAGCAAAGCAAAATGTGCATACAACGGATGGAAATGAGAGATGAGTCAAGCCACAGCTCTCAAAGCAGCACTCAAGCAATTCACATAAATTACATCAACAGACCGACACGCTCTTTCATACCTTCACGTGTCTCTCTGCAAACCGTGGAAGTCTGCCACCTCTGATGCCAGTTTTAGCGTCATCTACATATATGCCAAGCGAAGCTTTTTGAAAACAGGTTGTGAAGTGTACTGCGTCATTCAAAAGAACCTGATTGAGAAAGTTAAAATGTGGACATCCAAAGGCATGATTCATTTTTTTCTGATTATTTTCCTCTTTTTGATCAGTTATCTACATCTAAAGGTTATGAATATAAGCAAAAAAGTTTTAATGCTTTCGTGTTAAACATGCCTTGTACAAAGCTGCAGCGCTTCTTCTCCTGGCTGTGAAATGACATCTCCAAAACATGTTGGTGCTACAGGTGACGTAAACATGGACACTGGGGGAGAGCAGCGTGGTCAGATGGCACCTTACCTTCTATTTCTGCGGGTACCATTCCCCATACATTCACCTATATGCTGTATGGTATCACGTGGAAGTACAAAAGCAACTCTGAAACGAAACCGAAGCTCAGCGCCCCAGAGCAAGGCACAGCCTTGCAGACCTCACAGCACAGCGTTAGCGGCGTCTCTGCAGAGAGCCCTCGCTGCACCAAAGGTTTAGTGGCATCTTTCTGTCATGTCGATGTCGGGAATTGTATTTCTGGTCCTGAAGTTTGCTTTCAACATTATTGATCATGCAATCTTGTTCTATGACCTGGAACATGTCTGTCAACAGTGTTTCTTAGTCTTACAATGTCCAAAGTCGCAAAGGAAAGTTACTGTCATGAGCTCAGGGAGAAGTCATGCTTTATGGCTACTCCAGTGCATTAAAGTGCATTAGATTTGTCCATTTGCCAATCATCACTTATTTACTTTTGTGGCGTTAAATAATCTAAACGCAGCGACTATAGATTGATTGTCAGGCTCACGATACCTAGTTATCGTTTCCTTGGAGCAGCACGGGCGCCGCGCTGTCAGCGGGGAAGCCCAGGCGTGGTGCGGCACAGCCGCCCAGGCTCGCTCCTGCCTCCTCTCCTGCTGACCTCGTCACGAAGGTCTGGCCCAAAAGAAATTGGGCAAAAGAAAAAGGCTTAGATATCCCTTGCTTGTAAAAAGCATAAAAAATGCTTTGTGCTACTCATCAAGATTCATCCCAGCGTTACCTTTCTAATTATGAACAGCATCAGTTTTGCTGTTTATTATTCTTTTTCCTTCCATCCTGCATGCTTCATATTCCACCTTAAAAGAAACCTCTGTTATGATACTGACACTAAAAAAAAATCTGCAATGGTTAAGAAGCTATTGCACTGTGAGTGCTGCTGATCCTGCTCACGGGCAACGGTTGTTACTTTTTTTGCCTCCCCTACCCAGGTCTTGTAGCTGTTTGCCCAACGTGCAGGTTTGCATGTTGTTCAGCAGCAGGGCTCTGCCTCCCCCGTCAACATTCGCAACACAGAACGCAGTGAGATCCTCACTCCCAGTACCAGTACCAGTAAGTACAAATAACATCCACAGGCAAGCCAATATGCAGGCACTTTTCCCACATTTCCTTTTTTTTTTTTCCCCAGATACATGAAAAGTTGTTAAAGGTAAAATTGCAAGCACAAATCATTCTTCAGAAAGGAAGCAACAGCAACAGTATTTGAAGATGGTAATTTTAATTATGCATTTCTGTTGCACAGAGTTAATTTTTTAACCACGTTTTCAAGTGGCTTCTAACTACATATGTCATGTTTTAAGTGCATCTCAATCCCGAATCAGTTTGAAATACTGACCTTGCATATACCAGCCCAAAACCTCACCTAAAAACTATCCTTATGCAGTATTTTTTAAAAAAACCAAAATCCTCTTTTGCAGTCTCTGGCTAAATCATCAGCAGTTGATCATCACATACCAAAAGTAAGCACTTCTTAAATACAAACGAACACAAAGAGGACGGCACGAGGAGCAAACTCCAGCACTCCCATGAGCATTCATGCTTCTTAGTGTTTTGAGACTAAACAAAGCTTAGGTGAAGGTACCTCCCCGCCTCTACCACCTCTTCACAGGTTTTAAATAAAAAGAGAAGAAAAAGGTTATGCTTCACTCAAAATCATCTGCTATCACAGGTCAAAGGGTTTCATGTCTGTTGGCAGGCCAGATTCGTACAGTCCCTCATATTTAGCTATAGGGGTTGCTAGCATACAGTGAGAATAACGAATTGCAATTAATTTCTTTCATTAAATGTTTTATCAAGACATTTTTCCATAATTTCAGAGAAGGGAATTTTTCAGTAAGCATTTATTTGATGCTTAACGTAATAAAGTTTTAGGCTCAACTGTACTGTAAGTAAGTATCAGCAATAGCAGTAAATAATAATAATATTCTCCACACAGCAGCAAGATCCTACTTGCCTTGACAAAAATGCTTATGCCGGCCATAGTTCACCTATGGACCATGAATTTATTGGGAATCAGGCATGTGAGAGGTTTGCAACCCCTGGTACATGAGACGCACAAGCCCCGTCCACCACACCAAAGGTCCAAAAACATTCATAAGGTTTTCCTTTTTCTTTTATATTCTCTTTAAATCAGGATGTCAGTAATGAAGGCAGGTCAAAAAAGAATAACCAGAGCCCAGATTTTTGCAGTTTGCCACTGTCCCTCTCAGCGTAACACGCATGGCGTCTCCATCCGATTGTGACGGTAGACAAGGCTTCTGGGAGGTGTTTAGGGACTTCAGGGCTGGGGAAAAAAAAGGTGATGCTGCAAACACGTAGCTCTAATTGGAAATTTAGCCACTTTGTTAACGGCACCATAACATTACGCCAAGGCGTCCGAGGGTGTCGTGCACACTGGGACGTTGGGGGACAAGCAGCCTTTCAGTCTTCTTTTGGCTTTTCTTGCTGCTTCCACCAAAGTCCCTGCTCCAAACGCGTTTGTTCATCCCTGCATTCGAGCCTCTGACCTGCTGATTTGTTTATTTTTGTTGTTGATTTGCCCATCTGCTAATGTTTGTTTTGTCATTTGTTTACTTCAAGTTAATGTTTCTTTCATTTTATTGTGGAGCGCTATGAGGTCCTAAATGATATGGGCATGTATAAAAATAAATGATGGTTATTTATCATTATCATTATTGCACTTGGCCAGGCCTTTAGCTCACTAAAGATACTGCTGTCTTCAGGGGCCTCCGAGATTTTATTTTTAATCTTGGGGAGATTTCTAATTTCTAGGATATATCCCTAATAATGAGCTGCCTAAGAAAACTGTGATCTTCATTTGCCTGAGCATATGATGAGACACATTAATGATGACAGGTAGAAACAACCCAACCCCCTAAATCCCACTTTCCAATGCAGCATTGGACTCTTTTTACCATTTTAACTATTAGTATAAAAAACAAAGAGCAAATACGCATGAAATCTGTGAAAGACTTGTAGAAATTCAAGCCATCCCCGACTAAAGTGGGAAATAACAGTGTGGGTTGAAGAGGAGGGAATACAGTAAGTAAAGTACCTGCCTGGCACAGAGAACTGGAAGAAGGTTAACCAAGTTAATCTTCCCCTATTTCCTCCACTCCTCGCACAAGACCTCCAGGCTGAACCATCATTAGGAACCATATAATTGACTCATCCACAGGATTTCCTTTTTGTGTTCTGAATTATGGCAGATTTTCCACATTCTTCTTCCCTTTTTTTTTTTTTAATTTTAAACATTTGAAGCATTAAAACAGCGGGAACCCTTCATCTACAGGTAGAAGATTTGTCCTATTAGTGCGAACACAGAGCCATTTCTAATTCAGGACACCGCTACCACATATTCCCCGGCACCATTAAAATCTGCTGATTAACCAATGGACCAATGGATCTCCGTGTGCTATACAGCTGTCACATCAGATGTTTTCTCTGCTACAATTGGTGTGTAATTTTGCTGGGTTTAAGTGCAGAAGAGGGGAATTTCCTTGTGATGGTACAAATAATTCATCATGGGCTATGGCTCAAGATTGTTATGAGGGAAAGAAATATCTCACAGTTATACTGTAGTTCATCCTACATCTGACAAGAGAGTGTTTGGCACATATAGTGGAAGCTTGATAAAATGTTTTAAAATCAGACACCGAAAAAGAATTGCAAAAGAAATTCTTCTTCAAAATCATTTTGTGCTGAATTATTTCTTTTTACTTGAAAGCCCTGTTAATATACAGAAAGCATAGCAGGTCTGCTATTAAATGTGTGCAAAAAACCAGCATAATCACTCCTTTCATAGAAAGACACCTTCGTTTTTGTTTTGTTTTCCAAACTGACTTTAAAAACAGAGAGAAGCGTGTCCTATAGCAAACAGTATAAAACAAATGTTGCTAGCTTCGCTTCATTATGTGGTACATTGTAGTTTTATGCATGTACGCTGTGTGAACAAGAGGGTTAAAAGTTAAACAGTAGCCTAGGGCTAACACACTTGCAAGCTGAACAGGTACAAAATAGGCTTTTGTTGCTTTCAAACTATTACTGTATGTCTTTAGCAGAAACTAACAGAATGGGCATCTGTGTGCAAAAATGTATTTCCTTACGGTTTCAGGTATTGTGAAATGGGACTGTTTTAATGGCTGAAATGCCCATATGACCTTTAATCCAAAGTCGTAAATTTGTCAGTGTCTGAAACTGGCAGGATATCATTCCTAATGAGGCTAGTTTTTAGGACTTTGTATATCAAGAGTACCATCGGAGAGTAAGGCGGAAAGTAACCTCACGTGAATTCGGGGGTATGGTATTGGTAAATCATTAAAGAGAAATAAAAGAGAGAGCTGTGACGAGAGTGTCATTACAATTTCTCATAAAGTAATGAAGAAATAGCGAAACACGGCGAGCTCAGGTTATTCTATATTTCATAAAATGATAAATAACTACTAGTCATGTTTATGTATAATGAATTACAATCCTGCTACATTTACCTTAGTAACATTTTACAGAGGTTGTATTTTACTCCCAACTACCAATTATGTCATCATCCTGGCATTTACCTGGACGTAATGATACACAGCAAACCCATTCTTGTAACATAACTCATTGCTTAAAAGTGTTTGTAAAGCCATATGGCATCCTATATACTCATAATGACTTGGATATTGCTATTAAATTTTACAGATTAAAGTTTACTAAATCTTAAAGTATTGCACCGGTTCCAGTATTTCTTATTAATCCTAAAGGAAAAGATGCTCAGCTATTTAAATGTCAAAAACTACGTAGCCCTCTTTAAAAATAAAAAGGAACAACCCAAGCCAGGGAAACGGTACTTGCTAAACAAAGACACACGGCAACGTAACTATCCCTGCAACTTCAGCATTAAGCTGTAGACGAATTTTAATGCTTCATTTGACCCATCACGGGAAGTTCCTTGCTCCATCATTGTTGTTTCTGTGGAAAACAGGCTGGGAAGGGCACAGACACTTCCCAGCATCTCAGTGCAGGTTCCATTTCTGCAGAACTCAAACCCTCAGCCAGAAATATCTACTGTAACATTATCTTACATTTATTCAATTTAATTTCAGTTTGAGAAGGATAGCATATAGATCTTTTTATAAGCTTGTAAGGTCACCAAATTTAAATTAAAGTGACCTCTTTTAAAGCACATTAATAAAAGTACTATGTGGAGGGAAATTTAATATGAATGGTTAAAATGCATGGAATTCAGATTTTACTGTCAAACAGCTCAATTAAACAAATTGAATTTTTAAGCAACAAAAGGGAATTGAATCAAATTAGAAACAGAGTGGGATCTGAAATGTGGACATTTATGAGTGATAGTCACAGGGCCCTCCAGCAGTGAGTTTTCTTTATTTGTTGCCTCAGCAGTTAGAGGGGTTGGCAGGCTGCAACACAAAAGGATAAAAATGTTCACCATTGAAACACAGTTTTTGGCTCCCAATAAATCATCTGTCACTTCATCACAGCCCAGTAGATAATGAGCAATAAAGTTTTCACACTCAGGCAATGAGGAAGCAGACACAAGAAATACAGCTAAAGCTGCTGTCTTTCTTTTCTGTAAACGCAAGGTGCTTTGTATAATAAATGACCTCTGGATTTCTGGAAAAGAATAATTCCAGCCTCAGTAAAATAAACCATTTGATGCACTAAAAAAAGCAAAATCTAATAACATTACTTAGTTCCTTTAATGAAAGAAATAATCACATTATATATATGAGCTACAGCCATCTATAACAGGAAGAGATTCCAGGGTATTACCTCTGAAGTTGTCTCTCTACTGCCAGCAAAGCACATTGCTGAAAATACAATAAAGCTGCACAATAATTTGAAGTGTGATTGTTTGCAGAGATTCAGGAGACATTTGTGTTTGGAGCCCAATCCTGGGAGGTTTTCTCAGCCGTACCTCCCTAGCAAGGCTGGATGCCCGGCGCTTCCCCGGGGGCACGCCGCACCACGAAGAACCTCTGAGGGTGTCCCAGCACGAGGATGCAATATCATCAGGCCAAATTAATTGCAAACAGGTCTGGTCTTGACCTGGAAATTTTTTTAAGTGTTATTTTTACCTTACTCTGATACCATCTAACTGCTGTTTTGGGGAATATTTTACAGTTGTTATGCCACAACCCAACCAAAAACTGTTGCTCTGAAGTGCACGATCACTTTTTTTTGTTCTTTTTTAATCTGAAGTTTCAACCCACTTCAGCTTACTGGTAGTGCTAAGTGTACTCATAATTCAAATTTCATATCAAGGACGTTTCAGCAAGGGTATCTGGGATGGCTACATACAAAGCCTAGTTCACATGCAAAATGTGTCAGTCAAAAAGTAACAATGCAGCCCATAAACCACATAAAACATATCATACATTGATTCACATTTTTACTTTATATCAGCATTTGAAGGGACTTGAAGTAAAATAATATCCGCTATTCTGTCCCATGCAAATGACAACTTAATATTTGCATAATATGTCAAGGTAGAAAAATGCAAATAAACTTTGCTAAAGTCTGTATTTTTGTCATTTTCTTATAGAGCTAATGAGCAGCTTGAAAGGAAATTGAAAGCTCCTCTTTTGTGAACTGTATGTCAGCTAAAAAAAGGCACTGAAGCCTGCTTATTTCTCGACTACCTAAGATGAACAATTAACATATCCATTTTATTGAACTGCTTACACTGATCCATAGCCGTAAAGGTTGATTATCGGCTTCCAAAGTTGAATATGAAGATACAGTCCTGTTAGAACAAAGGTGACACACAGGTAAATGAAAAAGGCCATATTCTGCTCTTAGAATGGTGTAAATCCAAGCAAGCTTCCCTGAGATAAATGAAACCTTGGATTTACCCCAACGTACTATAACGCAGAACCAGGCTCCAAAAGGCTACACGGATGGGCCCTCGCAATGACAAACACGTGAAAAAGGCTTTTCAGTAGCTCAAAACCTGTCTTAGTTCATTACAAGGTCTTAATACTCTGTGTGAAGGTTTATACTGTATTCTTTTTATAATATTAAGGATGTATTATTCATACCTACTGTAGCCATGCCATAGAATACATGAGTAGAGTTTGTTTAGCAACAGAGTGAAAAAATATTTGCTACAGGGGCAGTCTGGCAATATTGCTTGTTAAGGCATGCTATTTGTAAGCAAATTTATATGAAAAGTATGCAATGTCTAATACTAAACTACTCCAGCCCCAGACTGAAGGGTGATTTTACAAACGTCCTGCAGCACTCAATCATTCCTTCATTTTAATGTCTTTATTTTATGATTTTGTTGATGAAATACTACTTACCCAGTGCTCAAAATTCCTTTTAGGCTGCAGGCACTGGCTAGTTGACACGGCAAGCCATATTTTACAGCTATATATTTCAGCTTTCTCTGTCCAAGTTGGAGGACACAGTAGCCAAGATGGTTTTTCATAGTAGAAATATATTTTCATATTTATTTATTGATTTGACTAATGTATCTATTTTTCAATTCACATGCTTATGTTTCAATCCATTAAAGTGATTCATGGTCAAATAATATGTTATTGCAAGTACAAAGAGGAGATAAAACCACTGTACACTGGCTATAACACAAGAATAAAAATAATAAAAATCCATTGCATGATTAAATATAGTTTTTAATCCCCAAATGATCAAAAGTAAACTGATGTTTTTAATTATTTTTCTTTAAAATAAGTTGGGTTTTTTTCCTAAGTGAAATGCAGTTACTGATTAAATAAGTTCTCAGGAATAAATATTCTTACCCAATCTAAGTGCTCAGTGTAAAACTAACATAAAGCACCAAATTACTATCAAAATAAAAAACTCAAAAGGCTTTTAATTAGTTAAAATGAGAACTAAATGGCAACTGGCAAAGGAATGCTGTGCCTGTCACCTCCAGGTCAGGGCTGGGGTAAAGCCTGGCGTGGCGGTGGCCTGAAGTTGCAGCTGCAATGGCTGGTGACTGCTCAGTATCGCACCTGAAATTGCTGGGCTTGGTCCAGTTTTTTGGAGACAGACAAAAAAGTCCACCAAAAAGCCAAAGAAACCCACCCACCAGGAAGAGCAGCTCTCAGCCCCGGCCGTGGGACGTCTCCAGCCTCCAGCGCAGAGACCAGCCTCGCCCTTGCACTCCCGGGAGATCTTTCTCACTGGTTTTTCCACAAAAAATTTGCCTTTCCTCCTGTCCTTCGCTCCTGAACTACGAAACTTTATGGCAAGCAAAGCCAACGCCAGAAGATGCCTTGGGGGCTGGCCGGAGAGGGATGCTGCCTCTTCAAACGGAGGTTAGCACGCCTGCTGCCCAGGCACAGGAGCCAGGCTCAGCTGCGGGATCATCCGCAACGTGAACATGAATTTGTCATGTCAGGGTCAGGAGGACAAAACCTTACCGAGGACACGCTCTGCTCAGGCCGCCCGCTGCTGCCTGAAGAACGCAGCCATCGCAGGCTTTCGTGCTCAGAAAGGATCATTTATTCATGAATGTGCACCTTCTCAAGAGCTAGAAAATATTTTGCTTTTTCTGGAAGAAAGCTTATGTGTTTTTCAAACCAATATCTGGAATGAATTTATCAGCATAACTAGTGGATTTCACCCCCTAAAACCCTGAAAAACAGCATTTCTTCCAGATTAAGGCATATGGATTGCTGTTGGTAATGTCAGACAACAGAAACGTCACCCATGCCCATCTCTCATGTCCGTGTCTCGCACAGACAGTCACTTGCCTATAGAAAAAAATATACAATGACAAAGCAATGCACCTAAGATAGACTGCTGGATCCAGTATCTCTAGGATTTTATAAGAAAATCAAAGCCAAGGGCTGAACGCTCACCATCAGGTTTCAGGCATGCAGATGGTAGCAGACTCTGGTTGTAGCACCAGAGGAAAAAAACAAAGCTTCATATTTTCAGAAGAAACTAAGAATTTTGGATGTTCTGAGCCTGAGACATCTGAAAGGGGGCTCTGCTGCTGAAAGATGTTTGCTCAGCGGTCACTCAAAACCCTGTCTCAAATCTGAGCTTCCAAAAATCTACTAATTATATATCAGTAATCACTTTTGGAATTAAAACTTCCAGATTCCAGGAGGAATAAAAGAAAAAAAAAAAGAAAAAGGAAGCAAGGGAGAGAAAAGGGATTCTTTTCATTCTCTCTTCTGCATTAAAAACAAAAGAAAAGCAAAAGCATATCAAATTCGTTTTAGGGAGTCATTTTAGCAGGGAGTATGGAACAAGCTGCTGCTAATGGCGAAGACAAAAAGGAACAAAACCCCAATAACCCTAAATATCATGAAATGGGGAAGATAATAAGCCTGCGAGAGAGCTGAAACTGAAATACAAAGGACAGAAAAGTAGGCCCACAGAGGAGCAAGATTCAGAGCCGATAGTGAACAAGTGGGGTGACATCCTCATTTATACTCCAACCCTTTTACACTTATTGCAAGGCCCATGATGGCTCAGTAATTATAGATCAGCCATGGGAAATATCCCCCATGCAGGAGCTGAGGACAGTATAGAAATAACTGGAAATGGGGAGGTGGAGGGGAGCCAGGAGGGCGCAGGGTTCGGGAGGACAGCAGCGCACATCAACGCTCGGCTCAGCGGGCAGCCCAGGGAACCCACCGTAATTCAGACAGGCTTCCAGAGCCGGCTGAGCTGCACCATTTCATTTCTGCACCCTAACGCTGGGAGAATGAAAAGGTAGTTTAAAGTCACCTTAGCTCCCCCTGGGAAGCAGAAGCACAGAAGGCTGTCAGTGTGTTGAGGTAGAGCAGCTGAGAGGCTCTGGAGAGAGAGAGCTAAATGAATAGAAACTTGTTAAATGATGTGAGTTAATGAGAGCATTTTGGAATTAACCAGCTTCCATGACTTTAAATAAAACCCCAATGTCATTTTAAATTAGATTTTGTACATTTTTAAAACCATTATTTATTTATTTTTCGCGAGTTGCATTGGTGGGAAGATGGAAGCATTAAAATTTAATCTCCTCAACCCACTAGTGGTCAAATACCGGTACTTCTTCTTCACAATTGTGTTCAGAAACATGGGGACGGTGGCAACAGCCAAGGGATTTGCCAAGAGACGGAGGAGTCGCTCCCCCATGCACCCACTGTTTGTGGGTGTGAGGAGCTGAAGCCTACAGCCAAGAATGAGAACGTAGGTGATGGGGCCACCATCCTCTGACCATACAGTATCACACTGGTGACTCTAGTCCTCACCTCCAGCAAGGTTTTTGCACAGCAGATTAACACACGACAGCTTGGCAGCCTTACCACGCGCCCTGTCTCAGTGCCATGCTGTCGGCTGGAACTGGGATGACTGCTCTTGACATAAATATACCTTGAGTGCCCATCACTTTCCTTGTCCTGCTTTTATGGTACTCAGGAGACGTGAAGTGGCTGCAACTTTTATTATTATTATTATTATTATTATTATTATTATTATTATCGAGGCCAACTTCCTCAGAGATAGGTTATTTTAAAAGAAAGCCTCCTTCTGCCAATGAGTGGAAGATAAGGAAACATGCTTTGAAGGAAAATCAAGTCAGGAAGCACCAAAGTGCTTCCCAGGTGAGCCTGGCTGATAAATAAAGTCAGTTCCTGCATCATACTTGTGCTGTAAGCAGGAAGATTTCTAGATATATTTTGGAAGGTAATTTTCTGCACCAATTGTATATTAGCAGCTGCTATGCTTTCTTCAAACCACCTTAGAAGAAAAATGGTCCAGTGGGGTAGGCACCAACCTGGGACTCCAATGGCTAAGGTTCAAATTTCTTTTTTTATGACATGCTCGCGGAGAGCCTCAGATCTGATCACTTCTGAAATTTTCATGCAATTCCACTTAAATATCTTCTAACTTTATTTTTTCTTGCTTTATTTGTACAGTAGTTTCTTGCAGGTACAAACTGGGGATGCTGGCACTGTCAGAGTCACAAGACCACTATGAAATTAAAGGCTACGACGATGTCCCTGGCACCACAGTAATAGATGCTAGAAAAATATTTTAGTCAAATATAATTAATGTTGTTCACAGTGCGGCCATTAGTTGCCCTTCTACGACACTTCGCAGTCTGCAGAATTACTTTGTTGGGAAAGAAAAAGCCTGTGATGGCGGTGGGTTAACGCAACCATTTCTGCAGCGGGGTGGTGCCCAGCCACGCGCATGGCCGAGAGGTGAGCTACCACAGCAGACTCCCACCGAGGAGAAGATACAACCCCCAGGGGTGGGCAGGGAGATTCCCCTGAAGCATTTCGAAGTCCTAACTAGCTTTATGATCCATAAGCACCACAAGCACATGCAAGCTTGCAGCACCCAAAGAAACTGCTCTGGGCAAGAACCCGGTATCTTAAAGAGTCACAAAAGCCTAGGGCCGGATCCTGGGTGTTAACAGTAAACAGGACAGCAAGAATATCAGACTGCAATACGTGCAGCTGCGACTGGGGACAGAAGCTGTGCACTGGTCACAAAATGGAAGAAGAAAGAAAGGGGAAAGAAGAAGGACGGGGTGGGGAACATGACAAGCCCCACGGCTGTCCCGTGCACACTGCAGGCTGTTCCCCGCACGCACCAACGCAGAGCCACAGTAAACTTAACACCAAGTCGCAATTTAAAAATTCACAGAGCTTTTATATGATAATTACTGTTATTATAACTGGCCCATGAAATAAACACCTCTCCCAATTATACAAAAGGCACGAGGTCCTTAAGAGACAGAAATCTCACAATAAGATTTGCTTTCCGACATAACGACATAGAGTGAGAGGAGTGCAAGATGAACAATAATAATGTTATGGTACATATGATGTATGTTTTAATTAGCTAAAGGTAATCAAATGAGGTTTGTCACGACTATATTAAGGTCAGGTCTCCACATGGTTTCATCAACAACATATTAAGACAAGGGAGGTGATGCCAAATTGGGGTTTAAACCTAATCAACATAATTAAACAAAGCAAGAACATGTGTTTAGAGCTACACCCATTTTACTGATCTTTCTATTTTAATTACTCTTGTAGTGTAAATATTAGTACCAAAATAACTCTTAATTAAATTTTTCCCATACAAACAGAAAACACAATCTTCTTTTAATTTGCTATTTTTGTAAAATGGATGTACAATATCTAGGTCTTTTGTAGTAGAAACCATTTCAAAAGTGTGTTCAAATTATGCTAAACAGCCTAATACATTCCAATCTATTGACATACTGACTTCTAATGTGTGGGAAACGGGAACTACGCTGGCCTAAAAAAGTCATGGGAAACCATAAAAACAAACTAAGCATAATTTAAACTGATTGGATGCTTCCTTGTAAGAAGTTCTTAGTTTCTAAATACAAAATGTGGACATTGAAATGTGGTCAAGTTATGACTTAAATTAGAAAAACATGTTTTCTTAGGTTTCTATCTTGCAATATTTGGCACGACTCAGACACTGGGGAAAGAGTTATGTCAGTAACATTTTGCAAAAGTGCCTAAGTGGCTTTGCCCTACGTTACATTGAGATGGGGGACTTAGGTACTCAGAAGTCCAGAGGACATGAGTTTGTAAGGGCTTACAAACGTCTAAAGCTGCCTAGGTGCCTAAAAAAGGTATTCGGGCATTTTCAAATTCATTTCAGTGTTTTTAAAATTCTGACCTGAAGGAGACGATGTCCCATTCACGTCTACTCTGCATAAAAGGCTATAGATATTTTTAAAAGTACCAGTCTTTGGAATAAACCTAATATCCACTCAGGTGAACTGTTTCACACCAGTGTAAGCCTGCTGCCTCTGGTGGGATTTCTCCCAATTTAGTTGCATAAGTAAAAGCAGAATCAGGTCTGCTAACAGAAGTTGTAGCTAAGAAATACAACCTGAAGACATATAGGTCCTCCTGGCAGTTGTGATTAGCAAAAAGGTTGCGCTGTACTGATGTACTTGCACCTTGTTTAGAAAGGCTAAAGCTGGAAATCAAATTTTCACTTCAAAAGGCGAGTAACTAAAACGTGCACCAGGGCAGGGGCTTTTCTGCCACGGGTCTCCCATATAGCACGGCAAGAGTTAAAAATGTAAGAGCACAAAGTTATTAAAGCCGCACATAACGCAGCCTGCGCGGTGCTCAGCCACAAAGCGAGCCCTTCAGAGTGCACCGCTGGCAAGCGCTGGCATGAAAAGGACCCCAAATGAGTTAAGAAGTCTTCCACTCCATCATGAAGAATTGTTCTCTAGAGTAACTACCAGTGGGGAAATGCTTAAAACACTTACCATATGTGGCTAAGAAGGGTCTAATTTGTCCATTTGGAAATTTTGCCTCTTTTGAAAGGATAGTTAATTTAAAGTAATTTATTTCATAGGTGAAGCTTTATTCAGAGTGGTTAATATATCACCCTCGGTTGCCTGAACAATTAGAAATTGTCACCAAAGAAAAATGTCACAGTTCATGTAAATAACTATTTACCTAAAGGAAACGGGAATCCACCAGAGTCAGCATACTTTAATGAGCCATGACAATAGAAAAAAAAAAGTCAATGGTACACTGCATCTGCTAAAGCTGACATTGCTTATGGTAAAAATTGGCCAAAACAACTATTATTTGGGTTTTTTCGTGTCAGAAATAATGCAGCCTGAAATTTTCAACAGGCAACATGCGTCCAGACCATTTGTTACTTCTAATGGCCTAATTGTTCTCCTGGCAGAAATAAAAAATTAGGGCACTTATGTCATTTACCTAAATTTCTAATTAATGCAATGGTAATAGAGAAACTGGAGCAGAAGAAAGGAAAAAAAAAAAAGCTGGGTGAAAAATGTTTCTCCTGGCCTTTCTACGATTTGTCTTTGTTAACTTTCCTACAATCTTTCCCTCTTAAACAGCAGGTAGACTGATGTCTGCAGAGATGTTTCATAGTTTTCCAACTGGACAAAAGTATGCTGGCCATTGAAAAATATGACTTCTTCCACCTGAACCATTGAACAGAAGCAATAAAAGCACCCACTGCAGCACAATGTTCTTTATGTTGCCTCAAAGGAATGTGCCATTAAAAGGATGTAAGAAATATTATTCAAAACCAGCTACGAAATCTGCACTTCGGGCTGCAATTCCATCTGCAAGTTTTCCACTGCTCCGTGCCCAACTGTCCAATGCATCCTGCAAAGCAAATTGTGGCCAGTGTGTGCCCTCGTTAGGATGCAGGACGAAGAGAAATTCACCTTTGACTGTCACGCACTCTGCATTTCAAACCATCACCTCCAGAAGGCAGGGGTTGTTTCTCTGTGCGGCTTTAGCAGAGAGCAGTAAACTGCAAAGATGCTTCCAAGCCACTCGATTTTAGCTTATGTCGCTTCACGTTGTTACAGAGGGAAATGCATCAAAATGCATCAACACACTTTGGAAACACCTCTAAAAGTGTCTCGAATTTACTTTGTCCTGCAGTACTGGCAAGTGTCCACCATCTTCTCAATATTTATTGTTGAAAAGACATGGAGGAGGCTCAAGGTGATCTATGTTTATGCTTACCATCAAGATATTTGCACCTACTTCTTTGAAATGATGCCATACGTTGATCTTGACACCAGTAATGCCATTAAAATATTGCTATCAGGAAATGTACAAAAGCAGAAAACTGAGGAAATTTTAAAAGCAGCCCTAGACAGGGTTTGTCCAACGAGGTCTCCAGGAAAGGTCAGATGGAGACAGGCTCCCATTTCTCAGCCGTGCTTAGATCTGCCTGAGGTACCAAGAGGGTACCATAAAAACGTTAAGAAAGTGATGGGTTTCCTATCGCTTTACAAAACTCTTCCCGTGGAACAGATATTCAAGTAGAACTGTAATTAAACTGTAAGAAAACTGCAAGTAAACCAAGTAAGGATACACATGAATACTAGTAAAACATTCCAATTCTTCTATTAATGCCTGAGGTGCTTTCCTTAAGGACCAAATGGAAATGAAGAGAGGGGATACCAAGAAGAAGGTCTGAGATTCAAACCTCCACCAAATGTGAGCTCAGAGTCACAGGTAAATGTCGAAGTCTGCTGAAGGTTCCCGTGGGTAGTTCATCCTTGCAGTGGGTGAAAAGGCTTCGCTGTTTCTGACTACATCTTAATCTGGGGACCTACACCCCAATGCACATTCCCAGCAAGTTTTCCCCTGAAACTTTGTTGGTTTAAAGCAATCTTTGCTTTAAAATTATGTGAATCCCTTACTCTTCCATGACCTGGAGTATCCTGCCTGCGCCAAACCTTGATTACCGTAAGACGCTCCCATTGGAATCTGGGCGTGACATTTCAAGAGTTAATTGCAAATACTGATCCAGCCAACCTTTCTTTTCTGCCCTCAACAAGCCCTCAACACCCCCAGGTCGGAGCCCACACGGTGCCCGCAGGAGGGGGGTCCCTCCGCAGCCAGCACCCCTACCCGGGGCAGGGCTGGGAGCAGCCCCCCAGGACAGTGCCCCCGGGGGCCACCCCCTCGCAGGGCACCCAGCAGGCAGGCAGGCAGGCAGGCAGGCAGGGATGTGAGCTGCCTCCCCAGCTCCACTTTCCCACCTGGGCCTTAACATTTCCTCTGCAGTCTGGGAGCCGATTTGGCATGGGCGCTGTATAAACACAGGGCTTACAATAGCAGCAGGAACTGGCAGGAGCTGAACTCCAGCAGCACTAGCAAGTATTGCTAAAATAAACATGTTATAGGCAAAGGTCATGATGCCTGTTAATATAAAGACTGCATCTTGTATAATGCATTCAAATGCCAGAGTGAGAGAGGGAGATAATATGATCCATTTGCCAGATTCCTCCTTTTAGTTGTAACACGAAGCCATTCTGGGCTGGAATGACCCAGAGATGATAATGAAGCGGATGATGATGCCATTGCCTGTGATAATGGTGTGACAGGGAGAATACCCTGGAAAACTGCATGAGCTGATAAGTGTAAAGGTATAAACAAACCAAAACAATATGGACTTATAGACATTAGGGCAGAACAAAAGAGAGGAGGAAAATCGAAGCCAACTGATCAACGTTAAAAAAAAAAAAGACTTGCAAGGGTGACTTTTTCAGCAATTTTCGGTAGTGCAGCGCGTTTCATTCACAAGCCCTTCAGCGGCAGCCTCCCGAAACTGAGCCCTTCCCTTCCCAGCCGAAACAACAGAAGGCAAACTGTCTCATACTGTGGGGGGACCGCTTCTCCCTGACCGGGAACACTTTGTAGCAAACAGTCCGCGATATGAAAATGTATTTAATGCAATTAATAATTTAAGAAGTGAGAGCATGTGCTCTTGGAGAGTTAAATGCTTGTCAGAGTGATAGATGCACGCTTCACCACCAATACATTTCGTATGAAGAGCAGAGGGATTTTGCAAACTTGTGTTGACCTTGGGTTGCAGTATATAGGAGGCAGATTGCAAAGGCAGGCCTGCTTATGGTAGGAGAGTGCGTCAGCTCTCAATTTACAGCCCTTTCCCCAATTAAAGGACTGTAAAAACATTAAAATTAATGCAGTCTTAACTCCAGAGCAGGCTCTACTTTCTTAATTAGTGCATAATTATTCAGTTTTTGATATCCTGGAAAATTATCACATGGAAATTATTTTAGGCACAGTAACAATAGCAAAAATCTCTCTACCCCCCAACTCGATTAACATGTGGAAGTAATTAACACTTTATTACAGTGAAAATACTATTACTGCTAATGTTTAATGACTTTTGCCATTGCATCATAAGCAGGAAATTTAGAACACTACAGAGCAACGGTCTGCTATAAATACAGTACAAAGATTATAAACCAGAGTCAGATGATTCGCACTAACAGCGTTTAAGACAGGGATATGACATACAATGCGTTTCCAAAATGTCATATGCAGGAAATATAATTTTCTTGATAAAGTCCACTCCGTACAGAAAAACAGCTAGTGCAATAACGTTGGATGCGTACAGTATAGGCAGCAGTGCTAGAGTCCTTGTAAACGCCTGCTGTTAATCAAATTGAAACATAAAACCTGAAGCATAAAGTTATTTTCTCATAACAGTTTAATAGAAATTTCCAATCAAACAAAGGCCAAAAAGTGTTATTAGGACATGAAGTTCCTTGTATAAACAACTTAAAATGAAGTGGGGGAAAGTTTCATGGGATTTATGGATTTCTTTATTTTTGTTATTTAGAGTAAATGTCTACTGTAGATCTCCTATAAATGTCTCGAGAAATTATGCACCAGCTTTAGATGATTCACACGAACAGCAATTAAGATGCTGAGTCCACATAAGTGTCGAAGAGGTCAGTGCTCAGGAAATATCATCTCATTTCAGCTGATGTGATGGAGCCAAATGTGCCAGAGACAAAAGGAGACCAAAAGGGACGGAGACAGCTTTGTCTCGAGCTGGGCTCCTCCGCGGCTGTGACGAGGGGACAACAGATGAGTAGAACTAGGGCGATGTTTAGTAAAATGTTTCACTATCAAAATGTAAATAGAGAATTGTATTTAATATCCAGCACAGCCTTGTGGAAATTCCCAAACAAACAACAGCGTAAAGCAATGCAATACAAAAGCTCTCTCAAAAAACCAAACAAATATAGAAGGAAACAAACAGAAAACAAGGCTGACCCTACGAACCTCGGGAAAGCTGCATAAAGTCGTATTTTGCTTATTTGCTACTGCTTATGTTGTTGGACTGAGAATTAATGAAGATAGGCACTAATCATGATTCGATCCATGGAATTATTTTAAATTTTAATATTCTATGTGCACAGCTCATTGGGCTTTCCCTTTTTAAATATTTTTCTTGATGCTTTAAAATGCGTTCATTGAACTGGACCAGTTTCAATGGCTAGCTAATGCTATCCATAAATTAAGGAACCTCTTGTTTTAGAAACATCTCCTTGATCCATTGGCCATGGATACGGAGAGGAAGAATTTGGCACAAGGATGCTGAATATAAATTGCTATTTTGGAAGCACCTCTTACCAGCCAATGTCTGGAGCCAGCGCGCAAGAAGAATTCACCTGAAGTGGACATAGCTATTCGCTCTGGGATTAACTTGTTGCAGTTGCAAATGAATCATGAAACCAGCTTTGGCAAACCTGAGCCTGGACCCGCAGTGGAACTGAAATAATGTATGTGAAAAACCTGAACTGGATTACGAGGCCATCTGGAATGCATTCGCCTTATGCATTAGGAGTAGCAGTTTCCTTGACAGAGGTTGTGAAATATTAGAATTCCTAATGGAAGAAATATGGTAGTGCAAAATGACACAAAAATCACACAACCTCATTCCCTGACACGGAACAGTGAAAATGCGAATCTTTCTCTCAAGGGTACTCTATCAATCCTTTGCAAACAAGGCACTTCAGCAGGCAGAGAGGGGGGCTGACAGGGGTTAACCCTTCCGCACCACCACCGCTACGCAGGGCAAGAGAGAGCTGCCCTCTTCGGGGAGGCCAAAAATGGGAAGAAATGATGGCAATTGTAAATCCGCACAGGGAACTCCTCCTGAAGCGGGGGGTACCTCCAGTGCAGGCAACCCAAGGAGCGGTAGACCCCAGGGACAGACTTCTGCCACTCTCTCACCCCTCTGGAGTGATGTTTAGACACCTCTAACCTCAATCCCTCGGTAAATGCAACCTCTGGTTTATGGCAAAGGCAGGGGGGAACCATGCCAGTAAGCCTATGGACAGCATCGACCAAACACCATTGGGGAGACGCTGCAACTAACGGCAGCAAACATCGCAATCTTGCCCTCAAAATATCTTATTTCGAAGATCTGTGGTGGTAGGTCAGCCTGGACTTTGGAAGACTTGACCCACGATGACAGTTTGCTGCACTAACATCTATGCCACTTTGGTATTTACATTCAAGTGACGAATATTTTCCTGGTCGTAACGATTTACCAGCAAAAAGTCTACAGCTGGGACCCTCCTGAAACACACACTTGCACATCTCGGGCTGTCCCCAGAGCAGCTGATGACATCCATCTAGGAAGCAGCTCCAAATTCTTCATGTTTATTCTTAAAATCACAGTGTCTCCCCAGGTCAGACATCTATACCACAGTAACGAGTGTCTCCAGAGGTATTGTAGTAACAGATGATACCTCATAGCACATGTGATGGAAGTTGATATATTATTTACTTTTTGTTTAGTAACGAACTTTGTTAACTTGCACTAATGACTGAGAAAGGCACCACGCGTTATCAGATTTTGTGAGTTAGCTAGGAAATGATACAATAAAACAATAAACAATAAAAGCAATCACAGATAATACTCTGAACAAAGTAATTTGACCACCTCATTCAGCAAGCGTCGTTTAGTTTAAAACAGTAGCTTATTCTAACTCCAGACAGAGAAAACCAGATAAATCAAAAGCTACCATTTTCCCTGCTGCTTTCTAGAGACATAGTTGCTGACGAGGAGAAGAAAACCACACTGGGGCTCTGCTCAAGTGTGCAGACCCAGGACAGTGTTGGGAGCGAGGTGGCCAAGAGTGCAGGGCTGAGATGGGAGGTGGCACGTGGACCACTGCCACCGACATGTGTAAGGGCAGCCACCAAACCCTTGTTTGATGAGATTCGTTCAACAGATTGATTGGGTGGCTTACACTCGTGTATTCCCAATCAGGGGCGTTTAAAACGGTAGGTCTCCTCACCAGACGTATGGATCATGTTTATACTTAATAGCTCTGAGCGAGTACAATGGGACACTGTTTGGAAGGGGTTGCAGACCTGGCCACGTATAGAGGCAGATGCAGAAATTATCAATCATAAAATGAACCTCACTACCATAGAGGACAGGTTAGATGAACTTAGATGTCATGGCTACGCTTCTGCCGGGGGTTTACAGCAATGGCCAGGCCAGCGATGCACGCACTCACCCTCTGCATGGACTCACTGGCGTCACCTTGGATGATGTACATCTTTAGAAGCACCTAACTGATTTAGGAACCCCAACATTTTTGGTTTCAAGTACTTTTCGAAATCCCATCCCTAGTCTCCCTCATTGTCATTTATAAGACGCACAAAGCTACTGTTTATTGCTACTTCCCCGCAGAAAAGGGAATAACTCAAGGATAGATTTTCTGTTTAGGAAATAGATCTGAGTTGAATTATTCAAAAAGGCTAACAATATCCAGCCCCAGAAAACTAAGAAAAGGCATAGAAGGCTCCAGAGCTAAGGGGCTTTTATACAGCAGCCAATTGTTATGACTCCTTTTAATTAAATACAAATGAATTAATTGATATGAAGTACTGTTAGGCAATTATTTTCCTGACATTTTGTCTCTTTTGAGACACACTTGTTTACTGCATCTATCATCTGCCAAAGCCTACCACCATTCTGCACTATTTTAAACATATATTTAAAGAGTTAAAGCTAAGTTTGTACTGTCAGAAACTTTTACATTAATTTCATATTTGTGTTAATGGTACGCACATTAGACCCAATAGTATTTACATTTTTTAATCCATCTCCCGTCCCTAGGCCATCATTGTACATGAGATATTGCAGCTTAATGAATTTTTCTGGTTAAAGTTTTTTAAATAAATGAATAAATAAATAAGTAATGAAACACTGATTTTTATCTCACTGTACACAAGTTTACTGGTTAATTTTTTTTGCTTTCTGGTTTGCAATGAAATATTTTCATCATTTTCTGAAGATATGCATGAAAGTACAAAAATGATGGCTGGTTTTGGAACAAACCTTCAGCAGCAGCAGCAGCGAGCAGTATATTAGCCTTTAAACAGTAGGTAAAATTGAAGGGTTATCTGGAAAACCATAACTGGCCAAAACAATTTTATGTCCTCTGATTATTTTGGGGAATTGCTGTGCTTGAGCTACTGCATGACACATCCTCCAGTACACGTTGTGATCCATTTTCTTAAGTCAATGACATGTCCCCCAGTGCTTCAAATGTGCAGGATGAGATCACAAGTGACCCGAACCGTTTAGACAGAAGCAAGATAGATATATTTCAGTGCAAGGAGGAGGAAAGCATCTGCAGGACTTTTAATTTGGTTTCGGTGTGTCTTGGGCTTGGCTCTATGGTAGCGAGCAGCTCCTGGAAGCAGCAAGCCTTTGGAGAGCTGCTGGCTGTGAAGCGAGTTGTGGACATCCAGGACACCCAGAAGTTGAGCCTCTACCTGCCAGGTCAGCAATACTGTAAGCTGGCAAGCTGTACATCTGCCTATCTATATGATACTTTTCTGTTGTGTACATTAAAATAAACAGCAGGCTGGAGAGTAATTAATTTACCATTGGTGAACTAAATTAGCCTACTGGAGCACAAAGAGCCTTCAGAGACAGGTAACCTGAAACTGTGCGCACGCACATTTAAAGACCAAAGTACTCGGAAACGCCATCGCAATGTAAGTATTGAAATACCAGTTGACTTAACATCACTACGTAAGTGTCGAACTCTAGCTATACATTAGGCTAAGTGCAGACAGAGCAATTACTTCCACCAACGCAACTCTATTCCTAAACAAAAAGAGCAAGGTGGCCAGATATGGTCTTCTACCCCAACATGGTCTTCTACCCCCAACGCAGCACTGTTAACAAATCAGTGGGATGTGCTGAAGACCTCCATATAACATACAAATAATGAGACTTTAAATACTACAACATACAAATAATTCTTTACAGCACTGCAGCAATTATGCAATCAAAAGCAATGCGTATTTTGCTGATTTTTTAATCATAGCTACTATGGTATTCCCATCTCTCACCATTGAAAAGTCATGAATCAGATTCTCTAAATCGTGTAATTGCAGGAGATATGAATGTACCTGCTTTGGATTGTACCAGTTTTTACAGAATGCGTCACATTTTTCAGCCTCTTCTCTTCAACTGCTAAGGCTGTAGTCTTACTTCCTCTAGGAGAGGGGACTTCCATGTACTCGTACGACTCTAGGGCCTGGGATTTCGATATGTCTTGACTATGTCTGTTCTCTCTTAGTGGTTCGGGCTATCAGCAAGCTCCTATAACCTTTCCTTCTGATCAAAGCACGTGAATGGACATGCAAAAACTGGCTTGAGGAGAGTGTCTCTATTTTTCCTATTTACCTATCACCAAGCTAGACATTTTTACACATTAATCATACTTAGAAGACTTAGCAAAAGCCATCAGTCACTTAACAAACTGTCCCATCTTTATCTGGAGGTAACAGATGAATGCCGACTATCTGTGCCTGCTAGACAGACGATGCAAAGTTCCTGATGAAAGGCAGCATGCAACTAAAGTTACAGACACAGCACGCAAAACTTGGCACTGTTTTGAGCAGCCCCCTAAAGAAAGATATAGGAAGAGATGGGTGAACGGAAACTATACAGACATCCCCCCCACTGTGTCTCCCCAGGGACCACTGTCAATGACCAGCTTTTTGGAAAATTCAGGCACTAGCGATTCCTGCCACCACCTGGACAACAGGGCAAAGCAGACTGTGCGGATAATGCCATCCCTTTTGCACAGAACAGGGATAACTGCACAGAGCTCCACCTCAATTCTTCCGAAACAGTACTACAGCATCGCTTGGGGTGCAAAGCACGGCCCCATGTCCTGCTTTAAAATAAAAGACCCTTTGTGTGGTTACCTTTTCCTGACCTGACTGCGTCAAACACCAAGCCTTGCCAGATTACTTCCACTGGCTAAGCTAGCAGAGCCGTTTCTTTGGCTCACCAGAAAAAAAGCTGGTGTTTCTGAAGCTGAAATTTCATAGCACGTCTCCTGAGATCCCATGCATGAATAATGAAATAATTGTGTGTCCTCACTCATTGCTCTAGCATGTTACCATCTCTGCTAGTGCTGCTGCTGTTCCCATTTTCATGGAGGTAACATCAGCGTAGGCAATACCTACTGAAGGATGAATCATCCTGGCAACGCCGTCTGGAAACCACGTAATGATGAATGACACGGGGGCTGAAGTCAATCTCCCAGCAAGACACCAGGAAGATATTTCAGCCATTTCCTATTTTTTTTTTAAATTTAGCTCACCTTTTCCCACTTTATACTGTTTTCTAAAACCCTATGGGCCAGAAACAGAGCAGCCCCATTTATCCCAGCCGAGCCTCTGGCCCATGTGCAGCTATTGCAAAGTTAACTGCACGGCTTCACAAGCGTTTGTAGGACAGTGTTTCTGCACCGGGATTTTCTTCCCAGACACCCCCCATCTTCCCCAGTGCATGTTACTGTCACACCCAAGAGCAAGACGGTCCCATTAATCAATCATACCTTGGCACTGCATCTTTATGCATGTATTTCAGGGCTTTACAATACAATAAAATTTACAGCTCGTATAATTAAGAATATGCCAGATTAAACAAATTAAAGCTCAGCTTTAAAAGCGAAAGCTCTATCAGATCAAGACATTATGCATGAAAGAAATTTCAAATTCAAATCAACAACATCTGAAGGTTCAGAACACAAAAGCCGTATAGGGGTCGCTGGGAACTACTACGAGACCTATTTCCTAACCTCAAGGTACAATTCATGGCACGGGGCATTAGAAGGTCACGAAGATTAATTGAGTGCAAGGGTTAGTTGGAGATTTGTGGGGAAGCCGCACTGTTCCTGCGATTTCTTTTTTTTTTTCCCCTCCATGAAAGTAAAAAATAATAACTTCTACTGAAATTTGCATTCATGAAAGGCTCTTTGTCTCTCTGGTGTATTCCTGAGAGTGAGAGCGCAGAGCGGAGGAGAAGGGAAGCCCAAGCACCCGTCCTGTGCAGGCAGCTTCAGCGGCAGCGGTCGCCCCTGGGAAGGAGCTCTCAGGAGGGATTTGGAGAGTCCCCTCACCCAGGATGCTATGCCCTGCTTGGCCCTGTGTGATGTTTGCTTCCAGGAGCACCTCCACAAATAAACCCAACTTTATTTAACCATTTCCCAGTAGATACACATTGGGGTGAGTGACGGCGTTCCTGGCTGCGGGAGAGCAAAGCAGGGATGTAGGAGTCAACACGAGCAGGTACCTCTGCAGGAGCCAGCCCCAGAGAAGACCCTCCCAGCTGGGCATGCAAAGGAAATGTGTAGGTAAAGCACAAGATTTTGGCATGGTGGCAGGCACATGTGCTTGGAAAGACTGCATAGTTTGGCAGAGGATACGATCAATGACAGCCAAACCAGACAGGGAGATGAATCACAGAATATAGAATCATAGAATCATAGAATGGTTTGAGTTGGAAGGGACCTTAAAGATCACCAGTTCCAACCCCCCTGTCACGGGCAGGGACACCTTCTACTAGACCAGCTTGCTCAAAGCCCCATCCAGCCTGGCCTTGAACACTGCCAGGGAGGGGCATCCACACGTTCTCTGGGCAACATGTTCCAGTGCCTCACCACCCTCACAGTGAAGAACTTCTTCCATACATCTCATCTAAATGCACCCTTTTTCAGTTTAAAGCCATTACCCCTTGTCCTATCACTACCTGCCCTTGCAAAAAGTCCCTCTCCAGCTTTCCTGTAGCCCCCTTTAGGTACTGGTAGGCTGCTATAAGGTCTCGCCTGAGCCTTCTCTTCTCCAGGCTGAACAACCCCAACTCTCTCAGCCTGTCCTCATAGGAGAGGTGCTCCAGCCCTCTGATCATCTTTGTGGCCCTCTTGTGGACCCACTCCTACAGGTCCATGTCCTTCTTATGTTGGGGGCCCCACAGCTGAATGCAGGACTCCAGGTGGGGTCTCATGAGAGCAGAGCAGAGGGGGAGAATCACCTCCCTCAACCGCTGGTCACGCTTCTTTTGATGCAGCCCAGGATACAATTGGCTTCTGGGCTGTGAGCGCACATTGCTGGGTCATGTTGAGCTTCTCGTCAACCAACACCCCCAAGTGCTTCTCCGCAGGGCTGCTCTCAATCCACTTCATCGCCCAGCCTGTATTTGTGCTTGGGATTGCCCCGACCCATGTGCAGACCTTGTACTTGGCCTTGTTGAACTTCATGAGGTTCGCACAGGCCCACCTCTCAAGCCTGTCAGGTCCCTCTGGATGGCATCCCTTCCCTCCAGCATGTCGACCACACCGCACAGCTTGGTGTCATCAGCAAACTTGCTGAGGGTGCACTCAATCCCACTGTCCATGTCACTGACAAAGATGTTAAACAGCGCTGGCCCCAATACCGACCCCTGAGGAACGCCACTCGTCACTGGTCTCCACTTGGACATCGAGCCATTGACCGCAACTCTTTGAATGCAACCATCCAGCCAATTCCTTATCCACCAAGTGCTCCATCAAATCCATGAAAACACAGAAGAAATAAAATTTCTCAAGGTTCACGTCCCCATTTTTCCTCTACTGCATTTTGCCATTTTTCAGATAATAATAAATTACTTTTTGGATCCAGTTTCTCTTCTCCCACATAAGAAATGGATTTTTTAAAAATGTAAAATATGAAGTTTTCAGGCTTTTTCCCTTATTAGATTCTTCACAAGATAAGAACACGGATGACAAACAATATGAACAGCAAGTCTTGGAATTCAGTACTGAATATTATATTGCATATCACATCATATCAGACACTAAGAAAAAGAATCTTGCTTCATAAAACAAGACACCAGTGACAAAAACAGAAGACTGCAAATAGTGAGCACAATCCTGTACCCGTGCAGGAGATGTTCCCCTCCTATACACCATCATTCCTTGCACACAAAGTTCAATGAACAAGAAGTTATGCACTACCGCAAAATGACTCTACTATAGATTTTTACAATCATCTGAGAAACTTATTTTAGAAAAGCTCTGAGGTTAGCAGCAATCTCCATTTTCCCATTTGTTTCAGAAAAGCTGTGCATGACATTGGCATTAGCTATATATATTAGTGCGTATATATAAATATAAAAGTATTTGTTTCAGTTTTGAAATAATGTTTCATATACAGTTTGTGCCAGATTTCAATAAGCATCTAATTAAGATAGATTTTTTTCATCCAGTGCTCTTGCAAATTCTATTTATTGGAGCTGCTTCCAGTACTGCAGACTATCAAAACAGCAACCAAAGCTGCAAGTTCAGCAGAAAGAAATTTTCATACAAAAGGGGGAAAAGAGGGACCAAGACAAACGTTAAATTAAGGTACAAATAAAGCATGAGGTTTGATGGTATTTAAAGATGCACGTTGCCAGTAGGTGTTTGGCATATCTTCAGCAGTGATCACACACCTAACTCATTTTTCATGAAACCATTTTCATTAACATGGTGCTAAGCTACTTCTGAATATCCCCCCAAACAGTTTCAAAACAAAAGCTTTCGCCGTTTCTAGCCAGAGCGACTCATTTGGACCTTCAACAGGCTTTTCCCTCGCTCCCTACTGGAAGGTGTGGAGGAGAAGCAGCAATATGCACGTGGCAGCAAACCCAACAACGTAAACAACATGATTTGCAAATCACTAGCATGTTTGGCAAAAAAACAAGACCTGAATCTCGGATTTATGATGTTTTAGAATTGGCTTTTCTCTTTTAGTTTCGGAATGGAGTTACAGAGATTTTGTGTTTGAAACTCTTAATATTTACATATGGCAAGTGTGAGTCACACAAAGAAAAAAATGAATTGCTAATATTAAGCACATTGTGGTCCTTGTTGACAAAACTAGCAAGTCTACTCAATGTAGCTAAAATTTTCAGAACTTCAAAAAACTCTGAACTAGTAATGTCTTTGTCATTTTATAACACTGAGGCTATTTTTCCCATCATTTAAACATAGAAAGAAAATGTCTTGCTTCCTTATTTAGCAGACTTGGAAAACCATTATCAATCATCAAAAATATGTATTAGACATATTTATTCCCCTGACAAATTTATGCCAGAAAACTGATAGACTTATTATAGACCCTCTTCTCACAACAACAACAAAAAAAAATCCATGGTTTCATGTGCTTCTCTCTCAGTCTTAGAATTTGGGAAACAAAATCTGTATCCAACAGCACACCCCTTGGAGCCAATATCTGATAGTTTTCTGAGAAAAATCTTTCCTCTGCTAGGTTCACATATTGAAAATATCATAAAGGTATTATTATCCACTATGACTGTCTAAAACTCTAAAAAAGTAACCGTATTAAATGGACTTTTTAATCCCTGTATGTTCTAGTAATCAATAAAGCAGATTTAAATCTATTTTTTCTATCAGTATTAGGAGAGAGGAAGAGTCATAAGACACACATTTTAAGGATATTATTTATTACAAAAGTTTCCCTGCGGTTTTGTTTTGTGGGTTTTTTTCATCAGTGGTGAATCTCTGCTCATCAGGATTTGTAATAATACACTTATTGTATCTGATGTTGGGAATCCATCCTTTGTAATACTTCTTGACATAATTGCAGCTTTTGACATACTCAATCGTGGGATCCTTCTAAACCATCTTGAAAAATATGTTGGTCTTTCAGGTTCGGTTATTCAGCAGTTCAAATCTTATTATAACCATCGACTACAGTTTGTTAATATAATTTCTTTCCATTCCTCCTCTTACATTGTCATCTGGAGTCATCTGTTACAATGTCATCTGCAGTCCCACAGGGAACTCCTCCTGGTTCCATGCGCTCCTTTATCTACCTGCTGCCTTTAGGAGCTACAAAACCCTAGCTACAGAGACATGGGCGCTCTTATCACGCTCCTGCTGACATTTGGCACTTTAATTTTCTATTCCTTGTGCCTATTTATGCGATCAATATTCTAATGCTGTTCCCTCCTGCTCAGCTATTTAGACGAGACCCAGTTAAAAAAAAAAAAAAAAAAAAGAAAGAAAAAAGAATGTTTTTTAAACATTTTGAAATTATACCCCAGACAGGTAGAGGCAAAACAAGTTTTTGATTACATACCTTTTTCACAGCCAGGTGATTCATATGATTGTGCTTTTCAATTCCAGAATTGCTTTATTTATTTATAAATTTCCACATATTTGAGCATGTAAAAATGCCCAACAATACCATAAAAACTCAACTATAAGCTATAAAAAAGGCATGAAGTTAAGACAAGGAGTGAAGCAAAGCAAAAGAAAAAATCAGTACTGAGTTGCATCCAAATTTTACCAGCTAGATTGCTATTTATGATACTACCTCTATAGTATGGTACCAGTCAACCTGAGGTATGGTACCAGAACCTGAACTTTAATAGATAATAATACCACACATTCCCCATAAAATACCATGAGGAGCTGCTATTTCAGAAATACTGGGTACCTGTAGCTCCCACAAAGTTCGGTGGGCTATACCAAACACCTAGAGCTTCAAAATCCAACCCAATTCTCGATAACACAAATACTTCTCCTCCCTCCGCACCAGCAGTAAAAGGTTAGCAGGAAACAGAAAAAATCCTAGGGAGTGAGAAAGAGAAGTATCCATCTCTTTTCCCCTGCAACAGCAAATGGCAATTTCTGATTTTCAGAGAGGTAAATTGTTGCAATGTCATATAGAGTCCTGTTGCTGTTCTTCCAGCTTTTATCTGGTATTCTCAGGTTGCCCTGATTAAGTGAATCTCCCAGTCTGAAGCAAACAACTGGTATTGCCAACACCAAATTTCTTCTTCTTAAATAAATCTAATTCTACGTCTAAATCTATGAAGGACACAAAAAAACTAAAAAAAAGCCAGGCACTTTTAAAATAACGGTCAATCTTCTTGCCGAAATCTTACATTGCTACCAAACCCACACAATAACATACCCTTACCCAGGGTATGGGATGGCAGAAGTGCACACAGCTTGTACAGTAAATTAGCCATCGGCTTTATTACTGTATGAAAGAAAGCTCACTGCTGAGACAAAATATCTGTATGGTCTCTTGCATTGAGTTTCTTTTCTGTTCTTACAGAAGAGATGCGCACAAGAGGACACAGAAACTCTGCCTGAAATATGGCACTGAATCCTGCTTGCAGAAATATAACTCAAAGCTAACTGTACTGAACAAAATTGAAAAACATTTGCACAAATAACATTGAAATCAAGCCCATGAAATTTAATAGGAAGGGTCTTTAGCCAGTTACTTCAGGCAACTATTAATCCTCAACTGTGGCCTTCTTACAGTCCATTTCTTCTGCACAATCTCTTCTCCACACCTGTTTGAGAGACACTTAACCACACATGTCCTGTTATCCCCCTCAAACTCATAACTTGAGTCACTTTATTCATCTGCTACTCATACTCAACTCATACTTTTTGTCTCTAATACAGAGAAGGCTGTTGCAAGGACATCAGCAGAAGAAGAGAGATGGTGTGGAAACAGAGGTTGAGGAGAAAGAGAAGATCAAAAAGAAAGTGGAAGGGGACTGGAGGTCTTTATAAGATTTTAGCAGAATGAGTCTGGACAGAAAGATCACTAAGAAAACATAAAGCATTTCAGCAAATCGTGCTTTTGATATAGTAGGAACCTCTTGTATCTCCCTAGAGCAGCGCTGGCTGGCAACACCATGCCCTGTGTGCCGATGCCATGCCCCAGGCTGTACGATAAGAGCCGCTGCCTTGGAGATGCCTGTGCACATTTCACACAACGGAGGGGGATGGTTCCCTGGCACCAAGTGTCTGGGAAGGCACACACCTTCTGCTTGTCCAAACCTCCCACGCAGTTTCAACCGGCTCCAGAAATCCTCTTCATTTCTTTTCCAAAGTGGTTCTGTTGTGTGGCTGAACCACGGCTGGCTCCCACCTCGGGGATCGGTGAAATGACTCCTAGATATGAAGTAGCTTGCAGGATTCTTTGGGAGCGTTTCAAAACAAAAAGCACCACATATCTGTCAAATATACCTATTATTATCAGCCAATCTTCCTGATTATTTGACCAGACGTTTTCAATTTATGGAAACATATGGCAGTGAGATTAACTCCTACAGAACTAGAAATGGGCCAGAGTCCATATTTCAGGTTTGCAAAACCAAACTCCAAATCAGAATTGCTCTGGACCACAACTATATTTTATTCAAACTAACAAATCCTAGCAAAAAGACAATTTGAGATAAAGGGCTCCACCTCGAATCGGCTGAAGAAAGAAGTGATGACTGATGCAGTAGTAAAACCTCCATGGCAGCAGAGACAAGCCAGCACAACCTGGTTTTGAAAATCCCAAACAAGGCTTTACACTGACCGACAGGAACTCTTCAGAGCGGTTTCTTGTTTGCTTTTATTCTACGCACTGACTCATATTAAGTCCTACGAAGCTCAGGAAGCTCTCCAGGCTTAGATGAGGCCTCAGCCAAAATTGTCATACCAGAGATGAAATATTTATGGTCAAGCCAAAGAAAAGTTGTGGTAGACCATGGAGGAAATGAGTCTTTTGGCAAAAAACTGAGACCTCTGAGCCCTCCATTGCCTTTCCATGGGAAAGGGCGATCCATGCACCTCTACGAAACACAGCTTCGGTGATGGGAGCCCAGTGCAGTGCAGGGAGGCTCAAGGATTCCTTAATTTTCCCTGACTACACCCCAGCATGGTAACAACATCCATCCTCAAGCCATGTAACAGGTGCTTCTATACCCCGACGTACTGTTTAAAACCTGTTTTGTTGAAATTAGTCTTTTGTCAGCTTTGCTATGTTGTTAGGAATATTTCCGTATTTCGCAGTTTAATGATTACATTTCATTTCTGCTATCTTCTGCTGTGTACAAATTCAGTGGGACTCCTTGGAAGAATGGTATAAAGAGAAAAATTTACGGATTGGGTTGTTTTTCATATGCATTTTTATAAATTCTACAGTTTAAAAGCAACTTCAAAATAAGAATGAGATAAACATTGGGGTGGGACAGAAGGGAAAGGAAGAAAGAAACATTGGTTATATGCGATAGTATTTTAAAGTTATTTCCTTTTATATCACCAGATTCTCTCCTTATTTCAAATTCCCCAATTATCACCAGGTTTTGAAAGTTTCTTGACAGAGCAAGACCTTTAGTTACATGCAAGATTTTCTGAATTCCATTTACCTACAATACTAATATACTTAATTTCTGTGTCTAACCATATCATAGTAAGAAAGGTTAAAAAATCAACGTAGCCACACAGAATCTTCTTCAAACTGCATTTAAAATTCTTTTCTTGTTGATAGTGGTGGTGCTGTCACTGAGCAACCCTAATGCAAATTAAAAAATTAATGGATCAGGCATGAGAATAATTATTGAAGAAAAGGCCTGGACTGTGCCTTTTCCAAATGGACTACACGGGATTGAGGCAGAAATGACCCAAGTGGGCCCTACTAGCTTATTCGATAAGGGTCCACTCAAATTCCATCTGTGAACATTTGGTCAGCCCTTTTATGGCAACGAGGCTATTCCTCCAAGTTCATATTAATTTTTGCGCACATCTGCACACTCACCTAATCCCTACCCACATGCCCACTACAATTACAATTAAAAGAACAAGTTAAATCTTGGGCAAATTTTAATCACAATAAAGTCTGTAGGGCTATTTAAAAAAAAGAAATCTATGAAAAACTTTCAATTTTTTTTTCTTTCCACATCATTTCAAGGAGAAACTAGTCAGACCGGTGAAGCTCCGACCATTGCCCTCATGGTTTCAATTTTCCTTGGATGCGGAACAATAGGCACAAGTATCGTTGGACTTTTGGAGCTATCTGAGTTCAACACGGCAGCATTCAGCTGTGGGTGAGTGTGGCAAAGTATGTCATTGCACAAACCTGGAGTTTAAGATCAACAAGTAAATTACTGTTTTCAAGCTCTTATGATCCCTGAATGCATACAATCAGGATCATTATTTTAAGCAAACAATTGCAAGGGCTTTAAATAAAAAATGCAGTATGCAGAGCATTTACATTTTAAGCGTAGCATATTAATAGGAAGGAAGAAGAGAAAGATGACAACTAGAAATGTCAACTGGTTTAATCATACTTAATATGAAAAGACTGCTATAACTTTAAGAATGCAGCTTAGCTGACTTTGGAGCTTAGGTTTTTATTTTTCTACTTTATAGCATGCTTCAAAACTACTTGGACAAATACAAAACAAGAATTACAGTGCACCATAAGTTATTTTAATATCCTGTAGTGGTGTATACTTCCAATGAAATCCCAAGACTATTATTAAGGTTCTGTGTTTGTGTGAAAATGTCAAGTTGTTTCGAGTGACTACATACTCTAAATTATATATAACTGTTACTTTATAGCTAATAGGCACTAAAATTACTTTAAAACAGAAATGTAAAGTTATATTTTCATCCTTTTTGACAGATAATAAAGCTTATTTATGAGATACATTTTCTCAAGTATTAAAATATATAATGTTTACAAAAACATTAAAAATACCAATACTTGATATTTAAGCAAGAAACAGAACCATCATGAAGATATTTTCCTGGATATATCCAGCATGAATTCAAATAGATGATAACGCAATAATTTCACTTGTGAAAGTCATTTGTTAAAACAGTAAAAAATAAAAAAGGTTGTGTCTCAAAATGAGATTTAGATGCTTTTCCTCTCCCTGCCCATCATCAAACTGCAGGTACGAAATCCTTGTGTATATCTTTTAGATAAAATGATGCCACATGATATACTCCCATCCTTTATTTTAAATTGCATCCACTAAGACACATTGCTTAATTGCTTTGTTGTCGGGTCCCTACCCAAGGAGGCAGAGGGAAAAAAAGTTACTCCTTTTTACAAGCGCAATGGAAAGAGACATGAGCACGAGAGTAATTTCTTCCCTTGTAAACTCCAGTTAAGATGGAGAATTTATGAAAGGGAAGATTACTGTTGGCATGATGAACACTTAAGTGTATACACCATCGCTAACCCCCAATTATTCAAGGTCTAAAATAAAAAGGCTTCACATGCAAATTATCGTTGTTTATTCCTCCCGAGCACTTAGTAAATAAAAACATATAAACATCGGGATCTATCTTGTTATCTGCGAAGTGTGAGGGATATCAGTTGGCATTAGCCCTGATGTCTCCCAGTTTGAAGGCAACCTTCACAGAAGGTTGCAGCGTGCTCGCTGCAGAGCGGCAGTGGGAGCTAATTGCTAACCCTCTGCTGTGATTAGGATTACCTCTTCTGCTGAGGGGCTGTGCCTAAATTTATGCTTCATAGTTCTGCAGCTCTGCTATACAATATTATGCCAAAGCATGAACAAAAGAAAATTACCCTGAAGCAATGGAGTGCCACAACGCATTGTCGCTATTAATCTTTTAGTAATGGCAATGCTAATTTGACATGATGCATAGTAATTTATTAATAGAAATATTTGAAGTCCTAAACTTAAAATATTCTGTGCAAGAAAGGACGGCTCTGGAAGTGGGTAGGGGTCATGTGAAGCCTTTCACCTCCACAGCGCTGCCTCTGCTTCAACCCCCGTCAGCACCGGCAGGAAGATGGGCCCTAACGCCAGGCAAGAGGACGAGACCCAAGTGTTTTGAGGGAAAAGCAGACTAATGGTTTTGTAAGGTGAACCCAAACGCAACCCATGAGCTGTGCGGGGCCGAGAGCCCCGTGCTGGGCATCAGCCCTGGCCAAGCTCGACATTTCTGCGGTCAGGGAGAGGAAGGAGGGTTAATGCCAGGTCCTTGGCAGAGGCAATTATCGCCCGGCGCTGGTCGGCAGGGGATGCTCCTGCATCAACCAGCTCGTTGCTTTCTGGGAGAGGGGAGCAGCCGGGGCACAGACCCCGGGGGCCCCTGGCCCCCCGCGCTGAGCCCGCTGCCCGGCCTTGGTCTCGGCAGGAGGGCACAGCAGGCTGCTCCCGGGCATCAGCGCTCCTACAAACTGTTTGGCCATGTTTATAAAAGGGCTAATCCGTGTTCACATCGTACGGGCTTTGTTCCTTCTCCTGAGCCATCATTAACTATTAATCGAGGGTGGGTTTCTTCAAAGGTCTGTTCCATTTGTTGTTTGCTCTCAGAAAACAGGAGCCCATTTAGGATTCAGGAGAGCACTAGGAAGGCAGAGATATTTGTAAACACCATAATGGTCATATTAATAGACTAAATGTGTTTCAAAAAAAAAAAAAACAACGAGGGGAAAAGGAAGGTGTGGGGGTTTTTATATTGAACCTCAGCAGAAAACTGCAGAAGAACTTCATGATTTGTTATGAGAGCGGCACTGGAAAACCTGGGGAAGCCTTAAATTCCACCTGTCTGATTAATGTCAAGGTTACGTTCGATCTACATTGGTAGCACACATGAATTTCATGTCCCAAGACCTTAGCAGGAGTCGATGTAACATGAACCATTATTTATTGGCGATAATGGCCACTAGCCAGGGTAAAACCTGGTACAATACATTAATAGCAGCGCATTGTCTTGGGAAAATGAGGCCATTAATGCAGGTCACCTGCACTATACAGTGCAGACCGGATTCAGGTGGAAGCCATCAAAAACTTCTTAAACTGGAAACAAGCAGAGTTCAAACCTTGCTGTATCAATTAAGAGAAAATACTTGCCGGTCTTCTGTGGCCTGCCATTCCCAGCACCCTCTCACAGTAATTTCACCTTGACCATACTTGCTTTCAGTTTTTGCAAGTTTGTTTTCATGTCTTCTACAAAATGGTAATCCTTGGTCTGGCTAACTTGGGAATGGGAGATGTTTTAGTACAATTTACGGTAAGACTTTCTGGTAATGTACTGCTTCCTTTTCTACGAACTACAGAATTGAAAATATTTACTCACAATTCTTCTTTACTGTAAATAACACTCTTGAAATGCATTACTTCAGAATATTAATGGTATGACTCGAAAAACAAGGCCAGAATCTCACCCAACAGATGCAAGGCAACCGCTGGAAACTCGTTTCCATTAAGAAGCTATAGCTCCCAACACCATCACAAATAGAGCGCCATCAACACCCCAAAAAGGGTTACTCTGTGCATTAGCATCACACATTGCACTGCGTGTTCCTGCGGCCAAAAACAGTGAAAAATTCCCATTTACATCCTGTCATATTCTTTGCATCCTCCCCAAAGGGTGGGGTAGGCTTCCATACTTTAAACAGGACGTTGTTATCACCACCCTGTTGGGCAATTTATTTGTTTTTTAGGAAGTGTGAAGTGCCTGTGGATACCTTTTAACTTCAGGCATTGGAAGACTTCATTTATAACCTGATACCTTATTACTTGACTTTCCTAAACTCTCTTTTCCTTTTGTTGTTTCAATTTGTCTTATATCACCACTCAAGCTAGACAATGATAAAAAATAAGGGTGTTTTCTTTTGTCATGTAGAAAATGTGATTCATTCGTTGTCTTTAACAGGCCTTCAGACCACCAGACATATGTTCAATGTTTGGCAGCAATAAAAAAACCAACAACAGCAGCTAAACAAATATATATATTTGTAAGGATTATAAATCAGTGCAAGTTATTCTGGCACTACTTTATATAAGACATTAGTGGGAGTATATTTGAAATATTGTGTGCAATTCTGGTCACTATATTACAGGCAGGACATTGTGGATATTGAAAAGGTGCAGTGGAGGGCAACCAAAATGATTCAGGATTTGGGAGATACGAATGATGAAGACAAATTAGCCGGACTCAGGCTGTGTTACTTAAGGACTCGGTTCTGCAGGACGCCGGGGGGGTCCTGCCTGGGCACCCCTCCGAGGGTGCCCAGCACCCCGGGCTTCGCCTGCCCCGGCAGCACAGAGGCAGCCCCCAGGAGAGCGGGCAAAGGGGAGCTTCCCGCACGGCTACAGCTCAACGAGAAATAAGTGGACTCGCAGCTACAAGTTGCGGGAGTAGTAAATAATTCAGAAGCATGAAAAAACTGACAGGGAGGAAATTATCCATCCATTCATGTACTGAATTTAAGATTAGAGGAGCTAAAAAATGCTGCACATAAAGTAGTGCTAAAAGCGAAATATTGCCATTCAGTAAGGAAAGCGTATTTTTTCTAACTTTTTTCTTAAGATGGGGAAAATGAGAGGCTCCTTTTTGCACCTGCAAAAATTGACTTCTGCTGCATAAAAAAAAAAAGAAAATTAAGCTGTGTACAAGAGTGGAGGGGATGTGAAGGTGAAAGGGTAAATTCTGTTTATTGCAAGAGATGCTGCTGACCTGGCGGTTATCGATATGGCTGTGCCACAGGGACACCGTGCCAGGGCTGCACAGACGAGCCAGCAAAGAAAACTTCTCCTGGAGAGGAAAACAGTCAGAAGCAATCCCTTCTTCTCAACTAACTGAAGAAAAGGCAGTAATTCCCAGAATTAGATGCACTCTTTATATCTTTTCCCCCCCGCTTTTGTTCTGGAGCTCAGACAGATGTCCGAGCAGCAAGGAGAACACAGTTCAATTAAAATAGAGAAGGAAGGGAAAATGCTAACACAAAAATCTCTGTAGTTTTTGTTATTTGCAAGAGCAAAAGTTCCCACACTTCATCCTAAGTAAAGTATATTCACACCATGCGCTCAGGCATAAGGGTCTGAGGAAGTAACAGCTTTAGGGAAGGTGGCAGGTGGATGCAGTTCTTCTAAAATATCTTTATTCCATTTTTATTTTGCCCAAAAAATTAAGGCATGGAAAATATGCATTTGTTCTGCCATGAGGTCTCAGTCTGGAAAAGCACTCAAGGCTCTCCTTAATTAAGCACATTTATATGCCACGCATTGCTGTTTCCGACACCTGACATACTACAAAGTATTTCAATCTACCCTACACAGGGCAATCTCAGTATCTTACTTGTGGAGTCAGATATTGCTAAGGCTAAATCAATCCTGTGACTGATGTTCAGCAGAGGCTTAAGACATTTAAATATAATATCTGACTTCTGAGGGGATAAGTATTCCACGTCTCGCTACTGTGCACTATTCAAAATGCAGAAAACAGACATCCGCGAGCTGGGAAATGGGAGGCAGGAGCCTGAGAAAAAGAAAATGGCTTCAAGGAGACGGGAGTGTGACCTCGGCGTTGGCCAGTTCAGGTAATTTTCACCCTCCAGCAGGACTGCGCCATGTCAGAGGCCAAATTACAACCCATCTGGTCAGTGAGACTTGAAGCTCAGGAGATTTTGTGAAGAACAGAAAGCTACAAGAGCTCTATATATCTGTCAAGGGCTAAATTACGTTATGGATGAGAATGGACTTCAGTTTGGGACAGTTCAGAGATCTTTAAGTGAAATTTTCCTACCTAGACAACACCTGCTCAGCTCCAATTCTTTGGAGAAAACTAGAGCTACAATTTTGAAGGCAAACAAATCCCATTTTTGAATACCACTTTATTTCCTACTATTTTTTTCATGTAAGACAAGCTGAATCCGTCATCCCAGCCATGCTCACTTAAGAACTTTGAATGTAAGACATCATTTATTTTCTTTGAGGGGAATTTTTCAGGAAGATGTATAAGGAGTACTCATACCAACAGTAACAGGAGCTAATACCTTAATGTCTAGCCAGAAAGCAGCACGACTCAGCCCAGAAATTCCTAAAGTATTTACTAGACCCCAGGGACAGGTGATCCTACTAGGATAAAAATGTTCCCTTCTCAAAACCTGAACCATTCTTAGCAAGAAGCTCCATGGGATTTTTTTTCTCCAAGATCTTTCATCCTACAGGTCATGTTCCTCTATACCAGTAAGAAACACAAGGAAATAGTCCATGATATAGTAAATGACCACTCGAGGGACTTTCTAGCCTAGCTGGAAGCCATTTATGAGAAACATGGTGCAAACCACAGGAGCCTGGTCCATCAGAGCCCCAGGAAAGGATCCGGCCATAAGGTTGACCCCAGCATGTTTGCTCCTCCCCGGGTTCCTGTTCTTGCTTAGAAGAAATCCTGTCCCAAACACAGCTTAAAAGCCGCAGGACTTTTGTAGAAGGGATCAAAACAGTTGCAACAAGGGAAATTTATTTATTCAGATATCTCCAAAATCCCTCATTGCATCATGACTAAATACCACGCACATATGCTAGGACCTCATTCCTGCAATGCATCAAGTAAATTAGAAAAGTATAAAATAGACTATAGGCATCTGACCCACAATGTTGCTGCAGTCTCTACCTATGCAGCCAGGCACCGCATCGGCAAGCCCAGCCTTCGACAGTCGTACAGCTTCCACTAGGAAGCTCATTTGACTTTGGTTTCCCTCTTCCAGGCCTATACGTAGAATTATTATGTATGTCATGGGTGAGACCCTTGAATAGTTTAAACAAACCTAGCACAATGTAAAAGTAAATCAGTAATCTCATGTGATATTTAAAAGCTAAACTATATTTAGGTAATGCTATTTAACTCATGTAATATGCCAAATATATTTGAAGAGTATATTTATACTGTAACTCCATTGATTTCCACAACAGGGATGAATTAGGCTTGCCTCTCTTAAGCAAATAAAATAAACATTGTACTCAATCTTTAACTTTCAAGCTAAGTATGTTCCAGCTCAAACATTCCTGTTGCCTGAGCAGCCTAATAGATTTATTCTCTGATGTCATTTTTCTCATGTCATTTTGGAATTTGATTGCAGCATATTTAAAATGTTGGTTGCAATCATAACAAAGTGCAGCATTTAAAATGCATTCAACACACACATTGTCCTTGCGGAGAATGGTTATTTGTCTCTGTCCTCTGAGGAAGAACATGGTATGATGAGCAAAACCTGGCGTAATAAAGAAGAATGATGTGTAAAACCCCACAGAAAGAATGACTCTTTATTTCTTAAATTAAATATGTTTGGGTGTGTTAAATATCTGATACAGTTCGAACAAAACTGTTAGACAAATAAAGGCATGCTTGCTATTCCATCAAACAAACTGTACAAATACAGAAAAACCTTCACATATGAATAATTGATAAAGGATTAAAACTGTTAAAAGCATATATTTTCCATGCACCAAGGGTACTTGTCTAATAGGTTTCCACTGTGATAAACAAAGTACATCTCCTGCCTCATAATTTCAAGATAGTTTTCAAATGTTAAGCCAAGATGTTTTATCGTTTGCTATTATTTGCAATAGGGCAACCATCATGATAGCATCCAGGTTCATTCTGCTAGGAGTAAAAACTGAGAGAGAAATAAGCCGTGGCTTTGGGAAGGGCGACAAAGTTGGAAAGGGAAACCACCCGTTGAGGGGCAGACACAGAGGGAGCATTGCGACACTGCACATAAGCCGTGGCAGCTGCTCAGTCACCTCTACTTGAACATAGTTCTTCAATAAAGCAACAAAGTTGTACATTTTGTCCTAAAGCATTCATAAGACACTACCGTGTCGGTCCGATTCAATAAGAAAGAAAATAAGTTTGTGAAGAAAATCTATGATTAAGCCAATGTGGTTAGCAATTATCATAGTGCAGCAATAATGACACATTAAAACCAAAGAAAATGAAAACTCTTTAGCAATCTCAGGTCAACACTGTTGAGAGAAATCCTGCTTCCTTTAATCATGTAAGTACTAATCTGACTGCATTCATGGGATTTAGCCACTATAATTGTTTTCCACCTTATTTTAAATCAGCTAAAACCAGAATCTTGTTCTTCGTATTTCAGAGGTATCAACACTGATAGTCTCCTATCCCAGTGCCCACTGGCTTCCCAGTGCCACCAGCGGCCGTTCTGCAGAGGGTATTGCTGTTCCCAGCCTTTGTGCAAGCACAAAACTTCTATCTGAAGCTGGACAGTATCTGTCATGAGACAGCTGGCTGCTCTTCCATTGCAGAACATGCCTTATTGTATCTCCACTTCCTTATTGAAATCTTACATGGGAAATACTCTGCCAGCCCCACAGTCCACTGGATTTTATTCCACTACATCTGAAAGGACTATCTTCATAGTACAGCATGTTTTTTTTCTTTGGATACCAAAACAGAAATGCTTGCACTGATCTCATAAGGCAAAATAGTTATTTTCCCATAACCGTATTTAGAGACTGTTTTAGAATAGCATTTCTCTCCTCAAAAGAAAATCCTAGAGTGCTTGCTATTATTAGGAAGATATTCCTCTGAATTTTATATCGATAGCTAACAGTAAAGAAGGGTCACAACGCTGATGTTATCTTATTTAGTGGGTGCCAACAGTAAGTGTGAATTTGGGTGATTTGACAACGAGAGGAGAACCAGAGGTCACAACTGGACAATGATTTCACTGAGTAGCCCTTCAGCTGTCACGCTGCTTAAACAACTCATGGGGTCACCATCACTGCAGACCATGCCTATGATACTGCTTTATCTAAGATCACCTAACTATTCAAATAAGCACTGAGTACCCAGACAGAGAGAGCAAAGATGATAACGGCAGATTTGTTTCAAGAGCGCATAGAAACCAAAACATTTTCCCAGACTGCCATCAGTTTCATAAAAGATGAGTTTGGATGAACTGGAAAGGAGCAGTATGTTTTGAAAAGCAAGAAGATTACAAAAATTTACAGTGCTCATTCATACAGCTTACACCTTTAAGGACAACTTTGCCTTGATTTGAAATGCACTGAGAAAATAATTTGTGAGCCAATATTATAATTGCTCTTGTCTATAAAGATGGGTTCGTGAAAATTTTTGGACTAGCAAACCCTTGGAGAACTGGCAGCGAGGTGTATCCTGGAGCTGGGAGGAGTTGGGCTCTGGCGGACAGCTACGAAAGGCACGGGGCACTCGGGTGAGAAAGCCCTGCCTTCGCCCCTGGAGACTGCAAACTGGGAAGCAACAGCAAGTGCACCCCAACCAATTTTAACTGCAATGACAAAGTACACGTGTGAAAGCATGCGGAAAGCCCAGCGTAAAAGGACGGAGTGCAGGATACTGGCAATTCTGCAAAGCATTAGGAGTCAGCTTGCTGCTTTGCTAAGTCCCTCTTCTTCTTACCCACAGCAAGGGAGGTTCCACCACCTCAGCCAGGATACGCACAGGAGCTCCAACGCCCCTCGTCTGCTGGAAGCACCTCTAGATTTTGGGCATAGATTAAGTGCACAGTGTCCCTTTAAAAATCCCAACTTGCCTTCCTTCAAAAAATAAAATAATAACACAGGAGCCTTCAACTATGAATCTGTTTGTTGTGCACAAGTCATCCAACGCTCCTAAAAGAGAGCTAATTTTTTTAGCATCCTTTCCTTTCAAAGCAACCAACTAAATGCAGAAAAGTGGGCCCTCCCCAAGGGACTGCCTCCTCCCTGTGATGCAGATCGCCTGCAGCTAACATGCAAGTAGGACAGAAACAGAACTTGAAAATACTCAACCCTACAGACGACTCCATGAAAGACAAAGAAAAATGGCTATTTGGCATGCAAAAACTGGCTCCTCATAACTGCCTGCTACGGCACCGTGTCTGGGAGGGCTCCCCTGCAACTGTTCGTTAGTGGCAACAGCAAATAATTTGTGAATAGAACTATAAAGATATCTGCAACGATATTAATATGTATGCATCAAAACTGAATGACCTTAAGAACTGTATATTTCAAATGCCACAGAAAAGTGAGACACTTAACACATCGCAGTGTGGCATTTTCTGCTGGGCTTTCTGTTAACTGCTCACGCAAATACATAGGAGGCAGAGTTTTACAAAGCCGTGTTTGTCTGTCCACAACACAACAGCTCATTTCCGTCTCAACATTAAATTACATAACCACTTGCTACAAGAAATGCTTTTAAAAAGACAGGGAAAAGAGAAAAGGGAGAAAAAGAAAGAAAATAAAAAGCCCTGGTACAAAATATATGCAGAATTTGTTTTCCAATGAAGGTCTAATAGGGCTACCTCTTAAGTCTGGATATGTAAAAAATTGCCCTTTTCACAGCTGATAAAATACAAATTAATCCTTAGAGGATTTAATATGTGCCTATTTATTACTTTCAAGTATGAAAGTACTGCTGCAATTAATATAGCCTACACTACTGTATGCGCTGGTCTGTAGCATTGTCTTTGAAACAAGAAATATATGCAAAGCTTTTATATACAGATACGTAGAGAAACACACACACATAAAATGAATATATTTCTCCTTAAAATCTGCAAGAGTAGGTGTGATGCAGTGCCTTTTCAAAGGCTGAGCATCCAGTGTGTCTCTGTTGTTCCACTGCTGCTGCCGGAGTCAACGTGAACTCGAAAGCTTTAAATTAAGGTGTCTTACGGGTATGAGATAATGCTATTTGTTTGCAACTGTAACTTAGCTTTATTCTGAGAAATGCAAACATTTTAAAAATTAAAGAAACATTTTTCCTTCTCTTCACAGATTAATGTTTATTTAACCTCCAATTTTTTTTTTTTTTTTTTTTGGTAAAGTACTGTTTCATTTATTTGCTTGTGTTTCCAAAATTAACTCTTGGAATGCCAGTTCCAAATTCCCAGTCAAACAAGTGTGCCTGTCTTCAGTCAGCAAAGACTTGTCATTTTAGAAATTTCTGATGCTATTTGCAGAAAAAATATTCTTTACTTGCCTACTCCTATGCACATATATTTATTTTTTCCATCTGTTTAGCATATATCGGCCAGGTGACAAGTTTCTAGTACTTTGCACACTTTAAACATCTGCTGACTTTGAAGTGAAAGTGATTCATATCCTAATTTTTTTTGAAAGCAATATTCAAAAATTGTTATTGCTCATGTAGATATGTATACATGTGCACGTGTGTCTCTCTCCTATATATAAATATATATATGTGTGTATACATATATGCATTTAAATAATAATAATAATAACCTTCAGGTTATTCATTTATCTGCCATGGTTTCAAAAATTTTTTGGTGGAAACGGAGAAACGAAAATGATTCCATTTTTATCCTTCAGTAATGAATCCCCCAAATTACCATAAGCCTTGTTCTTTAAGTTCAGGGTAATGAGTCAGATTTTATTCATATTTTTCGAAGGGTCGAATATCTGTTTGATAGTCTCCCTTTGTTTATTCATCGCCAAAGTCTATATAATTTCCTCCGCGGTCGGCCGTTTATTTACAATCTCTCCAGTAGTATTTATTTAGGGTAAAAGACCACCTCGGCGGGAGTGGAGGAGAGCCGCACTTCTGCATTACGCTGCCTCTTCTGTCCCATCTCAGCCCATGGAGCTCTTTTGACAGACAGCATGAAAAAAATCTGCATAAGGAAAAGTAACTGACAGCTGGGGTCAGACTCTCTCTGTTTAATGACACTGCCAGTTACACATTTTGAATTGTTTAAATATGAGTCTACAGCTTCAACGATCATCATCTCACTGGTTCCACTTTTCATACCCAACAGCCAGGAAAGTGACACGTAATTACACACTTACTGATGGTATCGCCGGGGCCGATAATTAAAACTGCCACGGGAGGATTGCTATTGCTAGTCTACAGCTGGGATGTTGTCAAGAGGTAGAAACTCCAGCAGCTTTTAACGCTATCTTCTTACAGGTGGACCACGGGCGCCGGCGGTGAAGTAATAGAAAGGCCTCAGCACATCATTCACAATGTCTCGCACAAATGAAGAAAATCTATTAACAATCCAATAAGTGAAATACAAACACGCTGACCCAAGGGTTAAACTGTCTGGGTGGACGTACCGCTCGCCGCCGCTCCGCATTGTTCTTTTTTTTTCCCTTTCGGACGTGTTTACAGAAAAAAAAAAAAAACGTTAGGAATGTTTTGCCACCTTTGGTAGCACAAAGGGATGCTGGGCGGGCAGCACCGGCAGCGCTGCACGGAAACAAGCCCTGTTTACTTCCGATGAGCTCATCGCTTCTCTGTGACTAACTAAAACTCAGGGACAAGGAATGAACGAGCTGCCAAGCATAAATATTTGAGGAAACACGGAAAGATCTCGTTTTGCACGGTAGATTTTGTTAACTAGCTAGCTCTTAGGGCATTGCACCAGAGATTCACGTCCTGCCTCGGCAAAGACAGGGCAGAGGAGTACCGAACCAGCAATAGTGGTTCGGCAATACCAAAGCTGGAGAAATCAGCACAGCCAAGGTAATGGAGCGTTCGATGGACAGCCCAAATGTGAGCCAGGTTTGTCATTGGTTTGATGCTTGACTATTGATAAACCACCCCTGGTTTTCCTCTTTTTCTCCTCTGATGAAATGGAGATTGAAATATGATCGAATTATGGGGGAATTAGTATCTGCATGGTACTTGGTAGTTGCTTTATTTCAGATTTTCACAATGCACTTATCAAGTTTTTCTGAAACGATGTAAGAGAATAAAGCCAGGTAACTACCTGACCTTGCAGTGCGAAGTACGATTCCCAGCACCACAGTCCGCTGGCAGTTTTCTGATGTCAGTCCCCTCGCACGCAGCCACAGTCGGGATTCGCTGTGACCTCGGCTCCGAGCCATACTCGGTTGAGACAAGGTGTGTTTTGGCACTAGAGCAGCTCCACATTTGCAGGTTTGATCCCCAGTCACTGAACCCAACCATCTCAAGGGCTTCAGCTGGGCAGTGGCCAAGGCAGTCACAGCTCCAGGCTTCCCACTAAGCCCCCTCCTTGCCTTCAGAGGAGAAGTATACTATCAAATGCCATCCACAGGCAGCTCCTTCGTGCCCCCACAGCCACAAGAGCTCCCCTGTCACACTGCACTTGCTCTTTCATCCCGCTCATGGCCAGTGTCCCCTTTCTGACTGCCTGCATGAAGTGACCCTAGCAAATGTTGGAAGCAATAATGAGGGCATGCATCCCCACACAGCCTTGGCATGCCTCTCACAGTTTGGCCTTGGTGAATTTATAGATGCACAGAAAGCCTCGCAGAGCGAGGCAGCCAGTCAAAAGGACAAATACTTAAATGCCAGAGGAGCCAGGCTGGTAGGAAGCTCCTTCTCCTGAGTCCAAAATGCATAACTTTCAACTTTGCCTTAAAACGTAAATTAGAGTGAGCATCACAACCAACCAACCAACTAACCATTGCCCTTGTATTTAGGCAACCTCTTTGGCATGTTAGGCCAATCAATATTTATTAAATCTGGTCTCTCTGTATATCAAGCAGGCTTTAAAAGGAGAGAACCTGTTCCAATTCCTTCTTTCCATCTCTGCAACCATGCCTGGACAGAAATGCCCCATACTCATACTACAACATTTTGCATAACAAAGACTTCTGCTTCTGCTTTGCTGCTAAATTACCCTTAACATTTTTTTTGACAGCAGACAAAATTTGACGACTTACGACATACATCTTGCATAAAAGTCTGAGTGTACAGTTGGACAAAACAGGCGTTCTGGTAGCAGCTGGTGAGACAAGGAGGCGGAGGACGCCCACCAGGAAGCTCTCCTGAAGCTCTTCTCCTCCTCATTCAGACATGCCAATCGCGTTGCCTGCATTTCACTGATATATGTTGGCTCTTGTCATGGTCAAGCATTTTCAAGACTGTTCCACTGCCTGCACCCATATATAAAGTCTATGTGTCTTTTGCCATTGAATTATCTAATTCTTAAGTAAAGTATACACGCTTTCTAAGACCTTGGAAATTAAGATCATAAAAAACTATTTAGTTTCCCTGAGCTGATTTTTTTTTAAGCATCAACTTTGTCTATTTAATTTTGGAAACTTATAAAATATTTCTACTAAAATCTTTGCTGGGAATTTCTAAGTTTCAGACCACTTTGGGTATTTTAGAAAATTAGATTAATAAAGAATCTTGAACAATTTAAGTGCTATAAAACATATTTAACTAGAAATTATGACAAAACTAAGCATAGAGTTCTCTGTGATTTGAATATTTGCTAGTGAACTAGTCACAGAAGTCAAGCTGTTATTAAGTAACATTAATGCTAGGCACTGTGAAGTACTGAAATTCAACACATATATTTTTGCTACACATTTTCCCTCTGGTTCTGAGTTTCAATTTCTTCTGTAATGACCAGTAAACTACCATTATAAAGTACTAAAATCATCTGAAGGAATAAATATTACCATTCTTCATTGAAGCCTCATATCTAAGATAAAACAAAATATATTTATAAATAATATCTATTAAAGATTTTTCGATGACATGAACAAGGCAATACCCTAAAACAACCAGACAAGCAACGGTCAGATCACGTGTGTTGCAGTATGCTGATATATTTACTTACAATATTTCTTTTTTCCTAGAAATTTAGCATGTGAAATTCTATCCTGTTGAGGTGAATGGATGATTTACCATCAACTTAAGCAGCAGCATCATTTCACTCGGCAACACCTTTGCTAACTTAACAAAAGAAAGTTGTAGTTTCCTGATACAAAAGACCTCTTCTCAGGTTTTTGTTTTAAACTCACTCAATTGATTAAAACCATTCTCTGAATGTTTGATAACCAACCTGTCTTGGCTACAGATAAATGTTATTCTGCAGGATAAATGTTATTCTGCAGAGTAAATGAGGCAGATTTTCCACTCTACAAGGACAGTGAGATATCTGGATGCTTTCACACACGTAGGTAGCACGTAAACCTGTGCAATGTTGGATCCTGGACAAATCCAGGTATCACTGAAAGTCGCATAGCCCCACCAAGCACTTTAGCATCCTCAGCTGGTGCCTATAAAACTATCAAACCTCGGTTTCACTAAAAGCCAGAGCAAAACCGCCGTTAACTTTAAAAGGAGCAGGATTTGATCTACATAAATGCCAGGCTGCTTGCACTGCATATGGAAAAATGTCATCAGCTGGTATCTTTCCAGGCCAGAAGTCAGAGAATAAAGAGATGGTTGCTCTGGCTGGCACCGTTAGCGCTCTTGGAAGAGGTAAAATTGAGCACCATTGCCCCTCTTCTTCATCATTGCCTCTTCACAGCACCATATCTAAAAAATGACATTGAGAAAACAGTTCAGATTGAGTTTTTCCAGTCTCAAATACACCTAATTCACACTAGAACGAAGATTGACAGTGGCAAGCCTTTTGGTGTAGGCAGCGCTCCGTGGTACCCTGAGGGTGCAAGTGACCCTGGAGAGCCGGCACCGTGCAGACGCGCCCAGGGACAGGCACAGGCACTCCTCCGCTGCGGAGCAGCATCGCTGCACGTGCAGCTACAATAAAGTCTGGAAGGAGCCTAAATCACTGCAGTAGGGAAAGTGGGAGGAGGGAGGGAGGTGAGGGAAGGGAGGAGGAAGAGAAATGTTGATCAGTTCTGGGTAGAGTCTGTGATAATTAATGATAAACTACGCAGGGTTCAACAAGCTTGAGAAATACTACCTAGGTTTTTAATTGGAAGTTTTAAGATAGTGTAAGCAAAACTATTTCAGACTGATATTTTACATTACTCTTGACCAGTGAAATTTGAAAACTGATGAAAATACAATTGTTGGAAACAAAGTAGAGCAGAGACAGAGAGGAGAAAAAAAATCAGCTTGGCGGAATGAGCAAGACATAGAAAGGAAACTCTGTGCCAGAGAGAGCATCTCGCTCCAGTCACAGATGAGAAAAAAATTATGGATCAGGTCAACCTCTGAACCCACACTAGGTCAGTAGAAGAACTGAGGACAGGCAGCTTTTAGCTCTCTGCTTTTGGGGAATGTTAAATCAGAGCAAAGCCACCCAAGAATTGCCTCTGGCAGCTGCTCTGACCTCTCCAGAAGTGGCAGGATGCTCTCAGCAGCAGCAGGCACAGTGCTCCACATCACCGTTCACTGAGCTCCTGGGGCACAACACACAGCAGCTCACCTATTCCCACGTGGCATGAAAAAGGGGGCCACTCCGTATGTACATACATACACACACACACGTGTATAAATCAAAGGCCAGGACTTCACCAGATGCAAACCAACGCAGTACTGTTGGGCAGTGCTTCCTTGGAGCCGTGCCCATTTATAGGTCTTAGTGATCTCTGTTTAAACATAACGCATATTTTATTCTTGAGTCCTGAACCACACAAATTCAATAATCTTTTCCATAATTTCTGTGTGAAATAGGCACACAGTACAGAAAAGCCAACTATTCTTCCAGTTGGGTTTATTTAGCAACTGAAAGTATCGGGATGGATTGCATAGCAGGAACAGAGCCAGGATCATGTAAGCAGTTGCTGGGTGAACTTCCACCCATGCCTCTGCCAATACATCTTCATCTCAACTGGCAATGTCCAGTGCTCCACCCCGGCCTTGGAGCGTTTCTGAGCAGAATTGGCAGTCATGCCCACCTGCGTAGCAATTTTCGTGATGGAAAGGCACGGACACTAAAATGAAGTGCCCAAATCCAATTTTCACTTGTGAATTGAGCCTCGGCTTGTACCCGGCTCTGCGGAGGTGAAAGGCTAACGCAGTGCCCCGGCGCGCCACCGAGGCTCTGCCATCGCCTGCTAATGATGTTTTGCATGCTGCACAAGCCTGCTTCGGGAGCTGGGAGCGAGCTCGGGCTGCCTGGGGGAGAGATTCACAGCCAAGAGGAGACGGTATGCCAGCCTGACAGGGAACTCGGCACTTTGCACAGGCAGATCCAGCAGCCGTTAAGCAAATGCTAACAACCCTGCTTGCAGACCTGCACAGCGAACCACAGCTTTCAGGGTACCCAGCAAGTTCAGAGAAAATTTGCCCTAGCAGAATTCACACCTATGTTTTGCAGCTGCAGACACCCACCCAAGACCAGCCACTGGCAACCCGGTTATATTAACGCAACCCCTCATGTACCTATCTAAATATATTGATCTTGATGCGAGTTGAAGGCAGTTTAATGGGCGTCTCAAGGATTAGTAAGCACCTGCACATTTATGAAGGTTTATTTCTGAACCTGTGCAAGTGAAAGCCGAGTGCTTAAAACTCAGCATATTTTGTGCTTTCTTAATATAACAGTTATTCTCTAGCTTGTCCGTGGAGCTCAGTGGATGAGCAATAATAAACACACGCTCACCCTTCAGTCCATAAATACAGGCTTCTTTCCAATCCCTGGCTTAGAAGCGTACCTCAAAAAAAGCAGGTAATTTTGCTTTACTGTCATCTGTATCACAGCCACAATGTACCAACCATTGCCGAAGTACGAGAGGATATTTTATTAGCTGATAAGCTGGACTAGTATTCACTGAGGAAGAAGATTATCAAACAAATTACACTGAGAACCAATAATAGGGGAAAGGTTAATGATTTCTGTAAGCCACCGAATTCACCCGCCCCTGTAGTTTACTAAGAAAATTAGGGTTTCTTCATGCTGAGCTTATGGGAACACTTTACCCATATTTCAACCCTTCTTTCCTCAGAGATCTTTGACATCACTGCTTTCTTGCTTGAGAATTTACATTAAGGACAATTATAAAACAAAAATATACCACCGTTCAGGAAAATATACAACTTCTTATCAGAGGGATGTGGATGTTCTTCTTGCCAGTCTACAGACATGGAGATTAAATTTCAGAGAGAGATTTATTTTGTGCTATTGTCCTGTTATTCACCAGAGGATTGTGCAATGCAAGTAATCTGATCAGAATAATGCATAGGGACATATTTCAGAAAACCAATAATTGTGGTAACGTTGAGCTCTGCAAGGTGCCAAAATAAAGTCCAAAATCACTCTCACTCTTTTCCACAATTCCTTAATCATGGCATCATAATGTGCTGCTCTGTTGTCCATTAAAGCCACAAGCTTGAAGTAATCAATGCTGGACATTTGGAGATTTATTGTAATTTTAGATCTACAGCACTTTTGCAGGCTGAAAAGCAAAATTATATTTTATAGGTGTGCCATATCTTACATTTTACAGCTTTTACTTCTTTAAGCTGGCTTGGTGCGGGTTTTTGTTGTTGGCTTGAGGTTTTTTTTTCTTTTAACCTGAGTGCTGCAGGCTTTTTTATGATGTTAGGAAGCAGTTAAGGCAAACAACAGAAAAAATTACTAAAACTGACTGTATTTAAATTCTGTTTACTTCCTTAACCTTTTGACTTACCTATACAAAAAGTAATCTTTCATAAACAAGTCCCAAACAAAATCATTGCCTATTTTACTTTCCTTAAACCCTTGTGGAATAAGCAGAAATTGTAACAAGATCCTTTTGACCGTTTTTTATTCTGCTCATATTTGCAATGATTTTATAACTGATGCTTGGTTTGCCTCTCCACATTATCACAATCAGTGCATCCTGGGATTAAAAACCATTTAGGGCCCAACTCTTAAAGAAACTCCCCACACAGCAGTATAATGAACACTGTTCCTTTTTATTGTTGCTAGGTTTATTGGTATGCCAAAGATGCTGCAAAGCTCAATTCTCACTCTAAAAGCCACAGAGTGACCCATTTCCCAGCATGGCTCTGGTACAGAGACAGCACAAAAGGTTTCGAGGAAGGTAACCCTGAGACCCCCGTATGGCAAACGTGCCATTAAAGCGGGGCTGGGTCAAAAGTTTCACGTGCCTCAAGACAAACATTCATGAGTTTTCTTTCATTTTTCAGAACGCGTTAGCACCTGCTAGCAGAAAATGAACGCATCGTTCCCTCATCAGTAACGTTCGAGGGGTAGAGGGGCAAGGCAATTAAGCAGCACCCTTAGGAACCCACCCGCGGGCTGAACGCGGGACAGCTGCTGCTGTCCCCCTGCTGCTGCTCCAGCCCAGATGCTGCAGATGTTGCCAGATGTGGTGCTTCAACTTACAACTGAGAAAACATCCAAGTCCGGGGCATTACTTCACTATGCCCTAAACTTTAAGCGCATTATGAAAACTGCTCAAGGCTGTTCTGAATAGTGATGGATTCACCATGTGCTTGCACAGAACGGCCTTAAGCACACGCTTAGACGGTTCTGTGAACTGGAGTCCAAAACGGGGCTCACACGAGTAGGGCAGTTGGCACTTGATGCTCTGAAACTTGTGGTTATGGACATGCCAAGGCTAGCTCATCATGAAGCATGGCAAAGATTAATCCAATATTTTAGCTAATATTGTGTAAACATGCAGCCCCTTACTTCTAACAGCACCTTTCAGCCAAGTGGAGCTCAAACCCATACGAATGAGGATTCCTTACCGACTACTGAAATATTAGAATTCATGTGAAATATAGCAGTGCTGGCACAGAAAATAAATATGTGAGTCCTCGTTAGGAAACAGAGTGCCGAAAATATATTTGATTAATGTATTTTAGAGGGGGGAATTACAGCTTAGCCACGTTGAAATGTGACCAGACACTTTGAAACTGTTGCTGGATCCTGTTAGAGAGCACAAATGGTCACGTTTTACATTTCATGGGAAAGGCAGGCACTCCAGCCAGCAAAGTTACTGAGAAAATATGTTACCCACTGAACAACAAATGCCATTCCCTGCAGCAATTCCTATTTCTGCAGAAGACCCCACTTCTATAACCCACCTGGCAAAAGTGCCGCTTATTTTTCATGGAGAAAAAAGATCTCAGCTCAAGTAACAGATCTCCCAAGCCAACAGGAACAAGACTAGAAACTCTGTAATTGGATAACCTACACAGAAAAATTCTGAGTAATTGCCTGTGCAAGCATCAAAATGTGAATGCTGTGTGTCGCGAGACAAGAATATCAGATCGAGTAGATCCGGCTAACAACTGATATTCACAAAATAGATGCAAAACCGTCCAAAAACAAAGCCATGAGGTCTTTTGTATTCTCCGAGCGACCTGCAGGCTCTGATCTTGTGCTGTTGCAGGGAAGGGGAACATGGCCATTGATTTCAATGAGTGCAGGATCAAGACCATAATGCTTATAGCAGCCATACACATCAGTGTAAACCTATTTGTAACAGAACCTAAGGGCACATTTCATGTATGGTTGGGAGGAAAACCCACTCACAATGGAGGGCAGGAGTGTTCATGTAGAATTTATACTACAAAAGAAAAAGGAAAAACTTTCCTCTATGCCTCTATGTGAATTCATCAATTTAACTTACACTTAAATGGAAAATCGCTATACAGAGACCATAAAAACATATTATGTTATCAATTGAATGGTTTACACTGCTGGCAAGCTCAGGGAAAACATACCTTTTCACTATCACCAGCCTGAGTGAACCACATTATGAAGGATCCCATATATATCTTTAACTTTTGTATATGGCAATTCTCTTCGCATGTGCTCTCCTTACCTTAAATCAAGTGAGTGATGAGAAGAAGGATGAGCACGGGTAGAGAAAGAAAGAAGATGTAAAGAAAAAGGAAAGCTGAGAAGGAAAATAAAGAGAAAATAAAGTTAGGGATGAAGAACAGACAGAAATGGAAAATAGAGCAAGAAAAGGGCAAGGTGCTTCTCAGGAGTCCAGGATAACAAATGCATCTCAATAAAGGCAAGTTGCTCTAAAAGGAAAACAATTCACACATCTTTCCTTCCTAACGTATATTCTAGTTCCACAATGCCAGGAGGCAGAAGGGCAAGAAGAGACCAGAAAACAGGGAAAAGAAGACATGGTGCTGGGTAGTACCTTGGCTTAGCCAAATATTTTCTGCAATAAACCCACTGTTGATTAGTGCTAAGAGGCAATATTTTATGCCTGTCTCCACTCTGCGACCGCCACTGACAACCGATGACGGTGCTGGGGGGCTCTCCTCCGGGCCAGGCACAGCAAAGCAGTAAAGACTGCGTGAAGAGACATTCAAGAGTCCTCTCGTTCTGCTGCTTTCCCATACCTTTGCGGTGAGGCAAACACAGAGGACGCTGTCACGCAGTATGGCCACGCATCCCTCAGAGGCCGACGTATGCAAAGTCAGCTGCGGCACACCTACGGCCGCGTCACCAAACCGCGGCTCCGACAGTCTAACAACAGCTTTTCCGCTCCCAGAACTGCAGATATATATGTATATAAAACATTTTATGTATACACATATATATATATATGTAGGGAGTGTTTTCTGAAAACTGAAGTTTCTCAAACTATTTTGGATTTTTTTTTTTTTTAAAGTCAGCCTACCACATCCCAAAGCATAGCGGTGGGGCACACTGACGTGCAGCGTGGGAACAAGTCCTGCACATTGCCTCATCCCAACCCATCCCTCTGCCCCACCTCGGTCAGTGGGGCCCGGCAGAACCAGTCACTGTTTGGATGTCACACTAACTCAGCTTCCTGCCAAACCCCCTCATAATTAGCAGAAGTGATGGTGATATGCAGTGTCCCAACGAGGGCCCACGCTTGGGCAGTGTGAAGGGCCCTTGGCACAGAGGAGAGTTTCCCCAGCCCCGTCCTCTCCCCCCACAAGTCAGCCTGGTCCGACCTTTCCAATGTGTCAGGTTTCAGCCCGCTCTAAAAATTTTTATAGCACAAAAGTGCAAAGAGAGTAATGAAACTCTCACCTTTAATGCTGCACTCCCAGGCGGGAGAGCAGGCGCGGGGTTGCTGAGAAGGGCAGCGGGCTGCTTAGGTGGTTTTCTCCAACTGACCATCCCTTCTGGTCCCCCTCCCTCTCCCTGCTTCTCTCATTATTGTGTAAAAATCCACTAATGCAAAGAACAAACATTCCTCCCAACCCAGGCACAAGAAAAAATTAAACGTAGGAGATTTGGAAAGTATCGTTATTTTTGTTTTAAATCCTTTGTGGAAAGTTGGATGGTCTTTACTCATGAACAATCCAAAAAATATTTTACTTTTTATTTCTCTTCTCTCTTCCTTTCCCCCAAAGTGATTATTGAACAACTCTATCACAGGGATTACTGATGTTAATCAGGACCACATAGTCACATTAGACAGAAGTTTCTGTAGGAACTATCCTAAAGAATATAAATTAATGATGGAGACTGTTCTGGACTGCTGACTGCAGTGTTGGTTACTTCGTGTTAAGAAAACAGCATTGCGCAAATCCCAGGAGCTCAGAGAATGATGACAGGAATGATCAAAGGAGGGCTGGAAATCTATTTATTAATGAAATATAAAGAGATTGGTAGATAACAATTATACCTTAGAAGGAAGCCCATAAGAGAAGATGTGACGCAGTATAAAAAATACCGATCACCACAGATGAGTCAGATCAAGAGCTTCTGACTCAAAGCACACAATCAATTAAATGCTCACAAATTCAAAGCAGATGAAAAGAAATTTTGTGTTGCCCAACTTGAAACTCAGACAAATGAACATCACTAGGATCGACATCGCAGCAATATTCAAGTACGGACATTTATGTATCACAAAGGAGCAGAATCACTAATTACAAACTCTGGAAGGAGCATTACACACCAATCTTCTGGCTGTAAGCCCATCTCCAACACTGTAACCACAATAAGATTTAAAGAGAAGATAATTCCCAAAATCCATTACTTCATATGTCAGTGGTGGCCACGGTAGGACACAGAGCACTGGACCAGGTGAGCAAGGCAAGGCATAGCAGGTCTCTGATGAAGTATCTCGTAGACACATTTACTGTGCGATCGCATCTCCGCATTTTATGAAACTCTTGCTGTCCAACAACGACGTGCTAAAATCGCATTGGAAAAAAACATTAATTGTGTTGGAAGCCCGTGCTTATAATTATGACCTGCCTGATCTCATTGACCACGAAAATCATTCTGATGGTAAAACTACACGGTAGCATTGGAAACCAGTGCGCATCGGGTTTTATTCAACTCAAGCCGCCTGAAGAAGAGCCACATAAAAATGTTGTTAAAATAAACTTTGGTAGACAGAGACCTGGTGTAAACCAAGTGTAAACTCTGAGTGGATTTTTACTACAGACCCATAAACCTCTGAAAATAAAAGTTTGTAGTGGAAATCGAGAGAGACATCTATCATGGGAACACTGGGTGCTCCCATGGTTTGCAGGTACCGACTCCCCCCTGCAAATCTCACCTTCTTTCCAAAGCTGTGCCTATAAATGACACTCCTGAAACTTCACTGCTGCCTCCTCTATCGCAAAATTATTTCAATGCTGGCACCCTTCCAGTCTCAGGCCACAGCCGGCAAGGCAATTCCTTTCCTCCACTTCTTTTTTCACATCCCTCAGGAAAACTCCACGGAAAAGATACAACTTCTGTTGGTTGTACTACATCAAGATCCCAAAATTGTTACTAATTGTAACATTTGTAATTATTTCTAGCTTTTAATTTTTATAATGACTCTTCATGGTTCTGTTGACCAGAGGGAAATTTTAATCCCAAACATGCCCAAGTGTCAAAATTGCCATTACACTTCAGGAAAAAAAAGCTTTCAAGAAGTCATGAAGTTTACTTATCGAAAATTAGAAATTAATATTTACTGCTTGATTTCCATCGGAGATTGAAACCTTTCATTTAACACTGGCTGGAAGTGTAAATTATTCAAATGTTTACATTCGAATGCTGCTGTACTCTAATGATTCCATTTTCTGCAGTGTATTAGTGGTAAGATAATGAAAAGCTTCATCAGAGTGTTAAACAAACATCTAGCTCCAACTTTTCACGGCAATGGAAGAGGCTCGCTGGCGCAGTCAAGTAGGGCAGCCTCGCGCTCCTGCAGAAGTCAGTAGGATGAAATGAGGCTCTCCAGCCATAGCCATCTGCTTGGCCACGGTGCCCGGACAAAACAATAATATATCCATCGCCTGTTCTGCAGCATCAAGATGACCAGACAGTTGTGAAAAAGTAGGCGTTTTTTCCACTATCCAGATGCAAGTGTATTTAAAACCTGCATAGGCTTCAGCTGGGCCTGCAAAGGGGTTATGCAACTATGAAGGCAAGAGGCATGCTTTGAGTTTGACTGGAGGGTTTTTTTGAGGAGATGAAGGAGTTGAATGGAGAAAGCAGTTAAGTTTGGAAATTTTTAGCACTGTTGTTTTTTTTTTATTTTACTTAAGAAATAGCCTAAAAGATATGTCTATCACTGTTCTTCTCTAGGAGACCTCTGTCTCTACCTAGTTTGTTCTCAGTCTTTTATGAGAAAAGACAGGAGCTTTCACTCCTTGAGAAATGCCTACCCAAAAATACCCTTGCACCAGCCAGCAGAGCAGGATAAAAAGGCCACAGTAAATCCCAGGGAAGACTGGAGGTCACCACATCCCTCGTGCCAGCCCCGGGCACCGCTGCCCGTCCCATCCCCACCCCGGGGTACAGGGAAGCACCCCAACCCCAACACAGCCCAGAGAGGAGGAGCTGGTCTGGGTTGGCACATGGGTAGTATTTTCTGCCTTAACCGAGATTTTTCTGAACTTCAGCCGTTGCATTAGGTGTTTAATTTTTTCCCCTCTCCAGGGTTTTCGTGGGATATCCTGTTCATGCACCCAGAGCCTAGTATACAGGTGACCGGAGTTTCTCATATTTAAAGAAAAAACAAAAAACACACGCACGCGAGGAGAAAAATGTTTTTTAAACTGTTAAGACAATTTCTTCTACCTCATAAAGAACCAAAAAGAGGCAAAAGCTCAATTTTCCCACCATTACAACCTCAATTCCAGCCCTCACCTGTGTCACTTCTGTTACGCACAGTCCAAAGCACTGCAGCTGCCCTTGTATTTTCTGCCAGTATAATTTTTTAAATACACAAATATTATACTCCAGGGCATGTTTTCCTGGGCCAACAATACATGCCTCACTTTTATTGTGAGGCACAAGCCCTTCGGTTTCATGTCTTTTGACCTCCCAAGAAATGTATTAATGACCCTATAAAGCTCTCTCTGGCACGTATTCATATTAATACAATATACTTCTTTGTTTTTATATTACATAGTAAAAGGGGGGAGGGGGGAAGAGAAGGAAAAAAAGACAGTTGTTTCAATATCCTTCCACCACAAAACATAGTTCAGAGGGAAAAAAACCAACAGTGATCCGAAGAGGGATAGCTGACATTATTTAAGCTATATTTTAGCCTGGCTTATTTCTATTCCTGCTTATTTCTCCGTTACCTTCAGTTACGACTCTGCTCAATCCAGTAACAAAGTCCAGGTGCTGCTTTCCGCAGCCGCCCGCGGCGAGCTGCCTCCTGCCCACCGAAGGAGCGAGCTCCTTCTGCAGGCAGCACCCTGGGGCAGCCTCGGAGACGGGGCCGGGAGAGTATTTTTAAATAACAACTTCCCCCTCCCTCCGCCTCGCTCGCGCTCCCAGGCGCAGCGTTCGACAAGTTGCTTCCAACCTGGAGCTAGCGAATGGTAAACATAGCTCTGAAGGCTTAGGGTGGAGGAAAGTAGCAGATTTGAGCACAAGCCCTACTCTTGGGTCCCCTGATGAGCACACGTTTTGTGCGTTAAAAAATAAACAAATTACAAAAACAGCAAAAATGCTAAGGAAATAACTTCTGCCACCGTTTCCTCTAATTATTTTCTATTCCAAAACAATGAAAATGAATTTACTAGAGGCTTAGTTCAATACTTGGGCTACTCCTTGATCCTAGTGAGCACGCTGGGACCAAGTTTGGCCATAACTGGTTCATTTAACCCCCTGTACACACATTAGCAAACAACGCTAGTGATAAACAGTTTGCTCAACATTGGTGCAGTATCCACATAGCATAGTATAGTATATCTACGGACATTCTCTAGTGCTCCAATTTTGCTTTTTGATATAGTGGCTATATTAAAATCCCTATCAAAAACTCATATCCAGTATTGCCATGCCATTATCAGTCTCTCATTTGCACAGCAGACATAAATATATATCACCCTTTACAGATGGCAAAACAGGCTCAGCTAGGAAAATAGCATGCTATCATTTACCTCTAACTGATACGGACAGAATATGTTTTAACTAACCTTTTAATTAAACCAAATACTTGATAAAATCAAATACAAAACTCAAAATGAGTACACCAAAGGATGTCCCAGACTTCTGAAGTAGGCCACAGTGCTCCAAAACCACAAAACAACCGGAGTAATTATTTTTTACGACTTATGAGACAAATCAAGTAAACCCTAATTTCAACTACAGTGTCCTCAGCTCTGCTACGTACATGGGAAAGGAGGACAAATCTGGCCTTACTCCTACTTAAGCCTGGGAATTTTTCCTCCTACTTTGAAGGGGAAAACATCACAGTTCATAAAGCGTGTCCTTTTTGTTAACGCAGAACTACTTTCTTTCCTTCTAACACTTCCAAAAAACACTTCAAAAGTTAATAGAAGCAAGTTAGCCAACAACTCTTTCAAAAGGAAGCCTCTAAGCTGATCTCCAAATTCTGATAAAGTGGAGAAAGTGTCACCAAAAAAATAATAGAAAACAACTCTACAAAACCCATGCACATAACAGGGGTAGGGCATTTGCCAGTATTTTTAACTTCCTAGCAGCATCTTAGCTTTTGTTTATCTTTGATATTTAAGGCAGAGTAGATGGAAATATTCATAATTAATAATGACTAAACCAAAAGTTTATTCTTTTTATTAATTTTTAAATTTAGAAAAATATTGTAAAACATGAAGCTGAAGTTATTTGGCAAGCTCCTTGCAATGCACATAAATAAATCTCTCAGCAAGTCTCCAAGGGTTTTAGGCAAAACTTTGTGAATGCCAAGGAGGAAATCTAAAAACAATTTCTGGCTTCTTTGTTGAGCCAAAAAAGTGGACATCATGTCCAAAGTACAATTTGAAATATTATTTTTTGTACTAAAGAATGAAGTGATGCATGTTTTCAGATCAGGACTGTCTAAGGAGCTTTCCAGTAAACCAGTATCACAAAGATTTTAACTCTTAACACCAGTTTCACTTTAGGGCTTTTATTACAGTTCTTGGGAGGGAGCAGCAGACCGCAAGGCAGACTGGGTTTGTTTCTTTGGTTTTGGTGAGCAAAACATTTTGTCAGACCTACTCCAGCCATTTTTAATATAGGTTAATATGTGGAAAGGCATCGGTGGTCTAGAGCTGATTCACCGCTAGCCTGGTTTACGTTAACTTGTCCATAGAAGGTATCCAGCTCACTCCATCCAGATCCTACTGAAATCTTTCAATTGCCTTCCTTAGCATGAATGAGTCACATTTCAGGGCAAGCTGAGAAAGCAGTTAGAAAACAGCTCTGTGCTGAAGATCCCACAGTGTATTCGTAGATGGGGATGAGTTTGATAACAATCATAAAAGGTTTCGGAAATAAAAATCTCTCCTTGCTCCTGACACTCAGAACAAAGTCACCAGGGTAGAGCTGCGGAAATTCCTGATGCAGTTGATCTGTTCTTCTTTTGCCTTGCACAAGCAATATATCCAGGACGTGCCAACCGGCCAGCATGTCCCCCAGGCTCATTAGCGTACAAGCTTCCTTATCAAAACTTTGCAAAAGTCTAAACTTTACATGTACAGTTGTAACACACTTGTTCTAACAAAGAAAACCTTCGTAGGCTTTATATCAAATGTGGCACCAAAGGCTGTTAGAATACTATGCAAGAGAAAGTTCTCCAAATGAAGGTTGCATTTTTTTAACACTGCGTTGATCGCCCTTTTTAGTGAAGATTTGCTCTGTTTTGTTTCAGTTGATGACAACTTTTAGTTACAAATAAACCAGAATTGAGTCTCTTAACATGCTGTCATTTGAATTTCCACTCTCTGCTCCTGCCGGTGCCCATCCCTTCAGCCCGTTTATCCCAAGCATTGGCATGCAGGGGAGCGCGGTGGAAAGCAGCTGGGGCCAGCCAGAATGCAAGGCAGGGGGATTGCCAGAGCTGGTGTCTAAGAATCATCTTCTACACAATTTTCACAGATATCTGATCCAAAAAGCATCCACTGAGTGAGCACAAAACCAGCAAATACTTTTAAGAATGCCTGTACTTGTGCCGCCATTTCCCCTGATGCAGAAGAGCATTGGTTTCCTGAACACAAATATAAAAATGAATATATTTTACAGACCACCACTCTTACCATTCTCCTTGCACAATAATCTATAGTTATGGGAGGGACGTACTTGCAGGAATCACATGCAGACTTCAACTATCTGTGCATATTGGTTGTCTGCAGTATCTACCCCTGCAATGAAATTTGCATCTTCAATCAAAACATCAGCAGAATTGACAGATTCTTTGTTTAAATAAGGTTTGCTTCAGCTTTGAGATTTCTACCTATTGTTATCAACAATACAAATTAAGGTTTATGTAAAGCGGATATATTAATTCATTCCTTCCCCTGATTAAAAATATTGTACGGTTCACTGAAAATCTAAGAGTTGTGATTTTTAAATTCCTGTAGACATCCGCTTCTAGCACACTGTTCTTTTATGCATCGCGTCACTTCCCAGTTGCCTTTTACTGCAAATGAGTATAACAAAATCATATACACCAGCTAAAAATTCAACTTTAAATATTCCTTCGTCGTAGCTGGTTTTCAAGTGAGTGATTCTCGGGAAAAAATGTAGGTGTATTTTTGAAAAGGGCGCACATTTGTATTGCCCAGGTTGTATGACGGCATATTAAAAATCCTTGCAAATGTTTCTCTGCTGACAATGAAAAGTTAAAAACCTTTCCTGAGCTGGCTGTGTGTCAGCACCTAAACCAGAATCCTCTGAGCCTTGCTCTCAGCTTCCTACTGCTGAAATTATCACAAACTTTAATCTCTCATCATCAGTGATCCTAGTTTGTTCAAATCGGTGGGATTGGTCAAGCTCATTTCTAACAGAAACCTTAAGGTAGGGTTCAGGTGACGCCTGTGATCACAGTGACACTAGCAGGATACACTCTATATACATGAGAATTGTCTAATTAGAAAAAGGACCCACTAATTTTTTTGAGTGAATGGACAAAACTGACATCATTTATTCAAACTGCAATCAAAAGTCCATTTATTTACTCAATGAAAAGACAGCACTGGTTACCTTGCATTGACCTACAGAAATTTTTCAGTAAAATTCAGCTCTCTTCTGAAAAGTTAGTAAAAACCTAACATTACCACCTCAAATTCTTCTTGTCCCTTGGACTTCCACGAACATTTGCTTGGCAAAAGGCTTTTTTTTTTTTTCCCCCCATAACCACAAGTCCAAAAATTCACTGTGATGCAAATAAAAAATTGCATCTTTCTGGTTCGTTCCGCATCACCAGGGGAGATACATTTCTGCTACTAGATAGCATGAGACTTTAAAGAGATTTGTTATTGCAGAAAGTAAGATGCTTCATAGCCATACAGACAAGCTCAGGGGTTAAAGCGGTTGCTATTAAAACTTAAAACCATCTTTGGCAGAGAGCAGACCAGGGATATCGCTGTGACCAAAATGTGTCTGCCAGCGGGTCACTGGACAAAGTGAACTAATTACCGTCATTGGCACATAGGAAACCTGGTTGACTGGGGATGATACGCACAGAATAATACAAATTTACGCACAGAATTTATGATTATGCTAGGAAATAGCTGAAAGCATAGGTACAGTGGTCACAGAAAGAAAAGGCTTATTTCAAAATGTTACAGGAGAGAGGAGCCGTACAGTAACTGAACTGGCTACAGTCCGTGCTGAAGACTTTTGGCCAAACTTAAATGCTGGTCTGGTTCAAGTAATTCCTTTCTACTTCAATGCTTTTAATTCCTTTTATATGTAAACATGTGCTTTATAATAAGGCACGCTGGTGCTTCTCAGAGTAAAATGCAGGCAATAAACCACAGCTATTGGATTTAAGAAATGTACCAGTTTCCCATGGCACCACGAATCCTTTGCCATGAGATTAGTGAGATAGCTGCTACCTGCGTTTTCAGGATATACTGTTTTTTCCAGCAAACAAAAATGCTTTCTCCAGATTTGATTATGTCATAGCAATGTATAGGAATCTTACGTGATATTCTTGCAGAGAAGTTACCTAAATTAGTGAGTTATGACAGTATTCTCACTCAGGAGAGGGCAGGTAATGTAATCAGAGAAAACAGTTCACGTCCCTCAATCTTGCAAAGGAGCACATGGCTACTGGTGTCCTACAAGACTCCTCCGAGCCTTTTGTACGGCTCAGATGAGCCTGTCGAGGCCCTGCACCCTCTCCTCGCATTGGCAGCACCTCCCAGACATGAGGCACATTCAGTAGGACACCCCAACCTCACAGCTGCAGCTTCTTCTGAGGGAATTCAAGCCAAAAAGGGCAAGAAGTGGAAATATTAGGAAAGGGTTCACAAGCGAACCGCAGAACTAAGAAGGACCATCTCCTGAGCGGTGCTACAAGCCAGTGCCCTTCCTTCTGCAAAGTCTCTCCCAAGTTTCAAGTAAAGATTTCTTTTTGTCTTTTTTCCCCTTTGAAAAAAAAAAGGAGGAAAAAAATCAGAGCATAGGAAATTAATAGAAACCGACTGAAAACATCTGAAAGAAGCAAACACCCAAGCAAGAGCTATCCCTGTCAGGAGGTTTTCCATAAATCCTAACTTCTCATCATCTGAAGATTTACTTCTT